>NC_081842.1:41980802-42280802 GCF_963259705.1 Myotis daubentonii
AACATATCCTTGGTTGAGGATTAAACAATAAATTGCTCATATGGGAAAGGAAGTTTCAGGTCTCAAACCAGCTGATTAAAAAGTAAATTTTTGACATACACAATTTTAGAAATTAGAACCGTCTTACATTGCACCAGATAAAATTAGGTAAAATGTCTCTTTAAATATCTTGAATTGTCAATTAAGGCCTCATTGCTTGACATCAGGATAGTTATCTGGAAATAAACCCCAAACATTTCAACCATGTTTATTTATTTTCTAGTGGCCTGGCGCACGAAATTTGTGTACAGGTATGGTCCCTATGCCTGGCCTGCGATCAGGGCCATCTTCCCCAGCTGCCCACAGCAAGCCCTGCCCCCTGCCGCCACACACCCCCAGCTCTCTGTTCGCCATCGGGCAATTGGAGCCTGCCGGCCGGGGAAAGGGACCAAGAGGTGGTCAGTGCACCTGGTAGTGACTGGTTGAGCAGTAGTTCTGGTCATTCCACCATTAGAGTCAATTTGCATATTACCCTTTTATTATATAGGATTTATCTATTTTATTAAAGTTTTGATCTCCAACTATGTGCCAAGTAGTAGTATAATTGCCAGATAGAGCAATAAATAAAATAATACTCCTATCCTCAGGGATCTTACATTCTACTGGGAGAATGTACATAGGGTAACGTAACAGTGCTTATAAAGTGTTTTCCTGTCTCATATATGAAGTTGTGTTGTAATGAGTGACACAAGTGAAATTTGTACTGTATTTGTACCCTGCCCCTATTATATAGTACTAGAGGCCCAGTGCACGAAATTTGTACATGGGGGGGAGGGGGGTCCCTTCAGCCCAGCCTGCACCCTCTCCAATCTGGGACCCTTTGGGGGATGTCTGACTGCCAGTTATGCCCGATAAACCGGCAGTTGTACATCCCTCTCACAATCCGGGATCGCTGGCTCCTAACTGCTCGCCTGCCTGGTCACCCCCAACTGCCCCCCCACCCCTGCTGGCCTGGTTGCCCCCATCTGCCCCCCCTCTACCGGCCTGGTTGCCCCTAACTGCCCCCCCATGGGCCTGGTCACCTCTTACTGCCACCCCTGCCGACCTGGTCACCCCTAATTGCCCCCCACCCCTTGCCAGCCTGGTCTCCCCCAACTGCACTCCCTGCCAGCCTGGTCGCTCCACGCAGCCTGCTGTTCAGTTGTTTGGTCATCCCTCACTAACCCCCGTGCCAGACTTGTCGCCCCATGCAACCTTGGTCGTTACTGTTACTGTGATGGCGTCCCAGACAATTTGCATATTCCTCTATAATTAGTATAGATTACAGGCTTATGAGTTGATTAATAATATATCAGACACATAGCAATTAATATGAGCCAGGTTATTTCCTAATTGCTTTGTAAATATATTAGCTCATTCAATCTTTATATAACACTAGAGGCCCGGTGCACAAAAATTTGTGCACTCGGGGGGGAAGGGGGGTTCCTCAGCCCAGCCTGTGCCCTCTCGCAGTCTGGGACCCCTCAGGAGATAATGCCCTGCTGGCTTAGGCCTGCTCCCGGGTGGCAGAGGGCAGGCCCAATCCCTAGGTGCAGCCCCTGGTCAGGCTCAGAGCAGGGCCGATTGGGGAGTTGGGGTGCCGCCCCCTGTCATGCACAGAGCAGGGCGGATTGGGAGGTTGCGATGCCACCCCTAGTCACGCTCAGGGTAGGGCCGATTTGGGGATTGGGGCACCGCCACCTGTCACACTCAAGGCAGGGCCAATCAGGGGGTTGGGGCGCTGCCCTCTGTCACACACAGAGCAGGGCCCATCAGGGGGTTGGGGAGCTCCTCCCTGTCACGCACAGAGCAGGGCCCATCAGCGGGTTGGGGAGCTCCTCCCTGTCATGCACAGAGCAGGGCCCATCAGGGGGTTGAGGAGCTCCCCCCTGTCACTCACAGAGTAGGGCCGAAAGGGGAGTTGGGGCACCGCCCCCTGTCACACACAGAGCAGGACGGATCAGGGGGTTGGGGCACCACCCTCTATCACCCACAGAGCAGGGCCAATCAGGGGGTGGGGCGCCGCAACTGTCACACTCAGGGCAGGGCCGATGGGGAGGTTATGGCTCTACCCTGTCACACACAGAGCAGGGTCTGGGTGTGGGGGGCGGGGGGGTTGGGGCGCCGCACCCTGTCACACACAGAGCCACAGGGCGATCAGGGGGTTTGGGCACTGCCCCCTGTCACGCTAATCCCGGTGCCGGGAGGCCTCGCAGCTCCGCTGATCCCGGTGCTGGGAGGCATATTACCCTTTTACTATATAGGATAGAGGCCTGGTGCATGGGTGGGGCTGGCTGGTTTGCCTTGAAGGGTGTCCTGGACCAGGGTGGGGGTCCCCACTGGGGTGCCTGGCCAGCCTGGGTGAGGGGATGATGGCTGTTTGCAGCTGGTCACACACCCTTCAGGGTGGGGGTCCCCACTGGGGTGCCTGGCCAGCCTGGGTGAGGGGCTGAGGGCTGTTTTCAGGCTTGCGGGTGACTGAAGCTCCCAACCGCTCCTTTTTTTCTTTTTTTTTCTTTTCTGGGCCAGCTTTAGCTCTGGCTCCAGCTCTGAGGCCTCTGCTGGGTTCTATAATCGAAACAATGTATAACTCCAGCTCTGAGATCCCGCTCGCTGTTTAGCTTCTATATTTATTACAATGTTTCAAACTGCAGGCTCAGAGGCCGGCAAGACAGGCGGGGAACGTTGGCTTCCTCCGTCACTGAAGCAAGCAAGCCTCATGTTCGCTTCCAGCTGCCTGGCTGCCGGCCGCCATCTTGGCTGGCAGTTAATTTGCATATTGCCCTGATTAGCCAATGGGAAGGGTAGCGGTCATACGCTAATTACCATGTTTCTCTTCTATTAGATAGGATGATTATAAAATACAATATGATTATTATTGTCCCTTTTTTATAGAGGTTAACAAGGTCATTTAGTGACCTTGAATTAGGATGTAGGCCAGAACAATTTAAACCCCCTACCATCTATGTTCTTAACCATTATGCTTCACTGTTTTACTTTAAACTGGGCAAGATTTTCATATCCTTTATGCGATTTTCTTGATGAGTATTCCAGTGATCATTTATCTAAAGTTTTTTTTATTTTTATTTTTTTGTTAATCCTCAACAGGATATTTTTTTCATTTATTTTTTGAGTGAGTGGAAGGGAGAGCTGAGGGGAAGAAAAGGAGAGAAATATTGATGTAAAAGAAGCACATCACTTGGTTGCCTCCTGTACCCAGGTACGTTCCCTTGATTGGAATTGATTCTGAGACCCTTTGGTGCATGAGCTGACAGTAGTGCCATTGAGCCACACTGACCAGGGCTAAACAATTTTTTTTTTTAATGTTGTTTTATATCTGCCTTCTGCAGCTTCTAAAATATCAAGAATTTAGTAGAAAAATTGCTAGGTTACAGTTTACCTTATTTTTAAAAATTATACTAAAATTGCCAATAAATAGTAAAAGGAAAAAGAGTAGAATAAAATTTTGAGACTCTAAAAATCAGAGAGTTTCTATAATTTGGGGCAGGGTGAAAGGAGCAAATGGGGTAGGGAAATGGGGGACATCTATAATAGAGTCAACAATAAAATAAGAATTACACAAGTGCTCACTTCAGCAGCACATATACTAAAATTGGAACAATACAGAGATTAGTATGGCATACAAATTGTGAAGCGTTTCACTTTATTTAATTATTTTTTTGTAAACTTTAGAAAGAAAGAAATCCAACAAATTTCAATCATTAAAAAAAGAGTTACATGAATTTGGCTAAGAGCTTAGTAAATTGGATTTCACTTTTATTATTCCATCCATAGAGTGTATATTATTTTTAAAAATTAATTTGTTGTTCTCTTCTCTTTCTTTTTTTTAGTACACTGTGTGGAATTTTGTTCCAAAGAATTTATTTGAACAATTCAGAAGAGTGGCAAATTTTTATTTTCTTATTATATTTTTGGTTCAGGTAAGCTTTATCATTCAATAGATCGTTAAATTTATAGATAAAATTTCTAAAAATACGTTGTCAGGGAAAAGTTACATAGCGTTCTAAATCATTTGCTTTTGGGGTCATATTTTTTTTCTGCAGAGCTTACCCATCATATTCAATGAATACAATTATTTAACCACATCTAAATTTCTAAAAACTATCCAGTGAATTTTAAGATTAATTTTATTTGTTTCATTTTATTGATATGCTGTGGTGCTGATAACCATAATCAAAGCCAAGAAAATAACATCATCTTTCAGATGCTCGTTCAGAACATAAATATTTTGGGTTTTAATATGCAGCACATGTTTTTGACACATTTTTGCCTATAGAGCCATCTTGGTACAAAGTGAATTTTTCTTTTTTTTTAAATGTCAATTTTACTTTTATTTAAAATAATTTTCTTTTTTTCATTTTTAACAATCCTTATGAAAATAGATTTTTGTTTAGGAGACCATTTTTTTAACTTGAACCAATATTAATTATAGGCTATTTAACAGTTTCTTCATCTCACATTGCTTTTTTTTCTTAATATCAAAATATCAAGAGAATAGCTTATGAAACTTGAGTATGAATCAATATTTAAAAATAGTTATTATTTTATTTTAAAAAGATTATTTTTTTCTGATAATACTTTAGCAGTCTCTTTCAGTGTGGCATTGAATTTTCGTATGAACCCTGAACTTTTCTCTCAGTAGAACCTAGAATTTCAAAAGAAAAAAAAAACACTTGCCAAGTTATTACTTTAAAGCTTGAGGAAACATTTACTATTTTCTAAAAATTGCTTTTCTTCATGAACAAAGAAGAAACTTCTGATTTTTTTTTTTTTATCAGTAGAACATCAGCTTGGTTTTCTCAGAAAAGTGAGAAATTTATACTAACCGTGTCACATAACATGCGTTTGTGAAATTACCAGCTAAAATCAGGAATTCAGCTTCTCTGTGGAATAGAACAAATTTAATTGCCCTCTATGGTGTAAAGGAACATTAATAGTAAATTATTTAGAGTCATATTCTAACTAGCAAAACATAATTAGTGCAGAAATTTTTTTACTTCTCCAGCAGCTTTTAAAACCTCAGTTGTATGATGTACATAATAATTGAAGCATCATTTTCCAAGCTGTACCCTTTCTGGCTCTGCTAGATTTAACAAAATCACTTATGGAAGAAAAACTCTTTCTCTAGTCCCATTCCTTGATCTGTCTCCCTAAGTAGTGAGTTTATTCTGAATCCCAGCGTAAAAATTACTGACAGACTTTTCAGCATTTATCAGGATGGGCGAAGAAGTGTGAAATGAGATTCAGAGCAGCTGTAGCTCCACTCCTTGGCAAATATTGAGGAAGAACTGAAGTACTCTCTGTTAAGAAGGCAGATAAATGACTGAGTCTACTCTAACAATATTTGTGGGTATCCAGTAGATTTAGATATTCTAACCCCATATAAGTGCCAATAAAGTGAACTTGTAAAACTGAACTAAATTATCCTCACTGTATAATATATCCCTCCTATTATTTTTACTCTGGACTATGATACTCATTTTGTATAGTGTTCTCAGAATTCCTAGTATGTTTGAGATTTAAGATGTTAATAGCATGATATGTACAATATAAAAATATAATATTCTGCATTCTTTTTTTTAAAATCCAGCTTATGATTGATACACCTACCAGTCCAATTACCAGTGGACTTCCATTATTCTTTGTGATAACAGTAACTGCCATAAAACAGGTATGAATTGCTTCCTATTCTTGTTTCCCCATGTCATTTGCAAGTTGCTAAATATGTCCCTCCAAGGTAACATCTATTGTTGAGAAAATAATTTCCATAAGAAAGCAGCAAATGTTTTTGATGTTGCATATGGTAAAAATAAACTGAGTTAAGCCACACTATTATATTTCAGGTGATTCATGGTATGTTTACCACTGTTAAAATGTTGTTCTCTTGACATACCCAGGAAGCGTTCAAAACAAGCATTTTATATGTATAAACTAAATTATATATGAAACATAATTATTATAATCATCTTTGTAGAGTTTGGCAATATTTCAAAGAAATACAGTTCTAGCTGATTTGGCTCAGTGGATAGAGCATCAGCTTGAGGACTGAAGGGTCCCAGGTTCGATTTCAGTCAAGAGCACATACCTCGGTTGCAGGCTACATCCTCGGCCCAGGTCAGGGAGTGTGCGGGAGCCAACCAATTGATGTGTCTCTGCAATAGATGTTTTTTTCCTCTCTCTTCTCATCCCTTCCACTCTCTCTAAAAAATAAATGGAAAAATATCCTCAGGTGAGAATTAACAAAAAAAGAAAAGAAAATACAATTCAAAATGGATATGTTTATGGGGAGTGGAGCATGTACTTCTAGCATGAAGATCCTATATCATAAAAGGCTAATATGCAAATCGACCAGACAGCTGAACGACCAGTCGCTGTGACGTTCAGTGTCCACCAGGGGGCAGATGCTCAACACAGGAGCTTCCCCCTGGTGGTCAGTTCACTCCCCCAGGGGGAGCGACACTCAGCCAGAAGCCCTGAGCCAGGCTCACAGCTGGCGAGCGCAATGGTGGTGGTGGGAACCTCTCCCACCTCCATGGCAGTGTAAGGATGTCTGACTGATGGCTTAGGCCTGCTCCCTGAGTCTCCCGGACTGTGAGAGGGCGCAGGTCAGGCTGAAGGATACCTTCCCCACCCCCCCGAGTGCACAAATTTCATGCACTGGGCCTCTAGTTTTAAATAAAAATTGTGTAGTGCTTTCCTACTTGTTACACTTTCTCTGGTTAAGTTGATTTTTATGTAAAGTTGTACCCTAGTGGGAAATAGCTTCAACAAAATCCTGAATTGGTATTAAATTCTAGATATAGAAAAGAAGATTATTATTGGATGAACATGTCAAGTTAGAAATAAAGGAATCTGTAGAAAGGTCATGTCTTTATAACTACCATTTCTCTAAAGATCTTGGCAGGACCTCAGTTATACAGAAATTGTTCCTTCCACTTGAAAGAGAGTTAGTTGAATTTTCTTATGTAAATTTGATAAATTTTCATTTTATAAGATTTAGGGATAAGGTTTAAATTGCTTTGGAAGTAAAATTGACAAACATTTTATAATCTGAGATGTAGTATATTTTAACAATTACGTTATATATCTAGTATGTCAGAATATCATGCTACTGCTCTCACTGTTTGATTTTCCTTTAGTGTTCTTTTGGAAACTGTCAGTCAGCATTCAAATCACTTCATATGGTCACATATTTACTTGTTTTTGCAGATGTCATTTATTTCATCAGAGTAACACAGATTTGTCCCTTGGACCTATTTTCTATATGTAGTTCCCTTTTAGATAATTTCATTTATGGTAGTGGCTTAAAGTACCATTTATATGTTAATGGTTCCCAAATATATATGTATCCTGAATCTATTGCCTGAACTCCAACACTCATGTACAACTGTGCAACTTTTCCACTGGGATAGCTTGGGATTTTCCTGACCATGTCATTCTCTCATTTTCTCCTCTGGTCTTTTTTCTTCCTATCATTTGGTGCTACCTGTTTCTGTTGAATAAATGTTTATTTGTTTGTCTGTTGCCTTCATTTGAATATTCAGCTCTGTGAGGGCAGATACTTTGTTTTATAAACCAGTTTATTTCTAGTGACCAGAACAAGGCCATGCTCTGATTATATCTCCAATAAATAATTTGCTTGACAGATGAATGAATGAATGAATGAAGCTATTGAGTATTTTTTTGAAGTAATTTAAAATGTTGCAGTACTTCTTACCCTGGTTTCCCAGTCTACACTATTAAAAGACAAACATGCAAATTGACCGTACCTTCACTATGCCTTAAGCCACACCCACCAGCCAGTCAGAGTGACTATATGCAAATTAACCCAACCAAGATGGCAGCTGGCAGCCACGGAGCTGGAGCAAGCAGGAGGCTTGGTTGCCCCAGTGATGGAGGAACCAGCCAGCCCCCACCCATGCACCAGGCCTCTATCCTATATAACAAAAGGGCAATATGCAAATTGACCCTAACAGCAGAACGACTGGGAATGACTGGTCACTGTGACACACACTGACCACCAGGGGACAGATACTCAATGCAGGAGCTGTCCCCTGGTGGACAATGCGCTCCCACAGGGGGAGCTCTGCTTAGCCACAAGCCAGGCTGATGGCTGCCAGCACAGTAGTGGTGGCGGGAGCCTCTCCCACCTCCTCAGCAGCACTAAGGATGTCCAACTGCAGCTTAGGTCTGCTCCCTGCTGGCAAGTGGACATCCCCCAAAGGCTGCCGGGCTGCCAGAGAGATGTCTGACTGCCAGCTTGGGCCCGATCCCCCAGGGAGCAGGCCTAAGCCAGCAGGTGGACATCCTCCAAGGGGTCCCAAACTGCAAGAGGGCATAGGCCGGGCTGAGGGACCCCCCCAAGTGCACAAATTTTTGTGCACCAGACCTCTAGTGTTTATATATGTGGCCTAATATAGCCTGGGTTTATTTGGAATGTGATGCCATTAACCAAATTGAAAAATGCTGATAAAAATCTGCAAAATTGGAATGTGATGCCATTAACCAAGTTGAAAAATCTGAACAAAATCTGCAAAATAGAAGTTAAATATATTTGTTATTATTGACATCCTGTCTCCTTTTAGAATGGGTTAAATAAAAACACGTAATATAAAAAGCAGAAAGATTATACCTCAAACCTGTGTTACAGTGGTTGACGTAGTTAAGTCCTAAATTTACATGAGAGCTTCTTGACAACTAAAGCAAAAGCAGAAATATGAAAGGTCATAATTTCAAAGAGAAAATTTGATATATAAGGATTTTTTCCCTTTACAACATCAGGATTCAGAGTTTTCTCTTTTCTAACAACTATTCCTACATTGTGTTCATTTAATAACACACAACATACTAGAATATACTGTTCAGGTTTATCTGCCCATTTGTATAGATCAGTAGAATAAATTTTAGAAAAATTGTACAAATGCAAGTTGCCATGTCCAGTCTTTCCTTTTTCTTTCCTTTTAATCTGCCTTTGTCCTTTTATCAAAATAAGAAAAGCTATATTATCAGTTTTTATACTCTGAGTAAAGATGTTAGTTTTCTTGTTTTTTTAACTTCTCCCAACCATACTTGCATAGTAAAGGTTTTTTTAGTTATGTAATGCAAGGTGTAGCGCTGTGGTAAACATCATAGTCTTTGCCTTCTGTGAGCATAAAACCTATGAAGTAGGGAAGATAAACCCAAACACAAAAGCAGTTATAGTTCAGTAAGGTAGTGGTCAGACCCAGTGAGCTGTAGATGTTCAGAGAAAGCATGCAACACTGTCTGGATAATCAAGGAGGGTTTCATGGAAGTAACATTTTTAGAGATGAGACTTGGAATAAGAGTAAGATGACAATTGGTGAAAAAGGTAAAGTATCAACAAACAACTTACGGGAATTCCCAAATGTAAGGAAAGGCAGGACCTTTTTTGTGAAATGACATGGCTGACTAATGTTTGACACTATGTAGGAAAGTACTAAAAAGTAATACTGGAAATGTAGCTTGGTAAGTTAATCAGGCTGGAAGATTCTTTGGTCTAAGCATCGGAGAGTTATTGAGGGGGCTTTGAACAGGATAGCGAATTAAAACAATGTTTTAGAAAGATTAATCTGGCAGTAATATGTTGAATGGATTAAAATTTGTGAACTTGTGTTGTAAATGATAATGTTTTTATTATTAATGTCATCTGGCTATAAAAGGAACTATTTTTTTGACAGTTTCAGAAAAAAAGTTTTGACCTTCCATTAAATTTCTTTAAAATTGGCATACCACATCTTCAGTGGGGCCAGCATAATTTTTTTTTTTTTTTTAGAGAGAGAAAGAAACATCGATTTGTTGTTCCACTTATTTATGCATTCATTGGTTGATTCTTGTATGTGCCCTGACCAGGAATCAAACCGGCAGCCTTGGCATATCGGGATGATGCTCTAACCAACTGAATTATCTGGCTAGGGCTGCATCATTTAAATACTTTAAGAATGGTTTCCCAAAAGGTTTCTCCCTGAAAAAAATATCTTGAAGTAATTTTTAATATTTGCTTTATATGTTATAGTGTTCTAATATTTTCAGGTAATAGATGCACATGTTTTAAAAAATAGAAAGTACAAAATCTCATATAATAAAAGTCATTTATACTCCTACCCCCCCCCCCCCCGCGTCTCCTGGTTCTCCTCCCCTGAGGGAGCCATTATTTGTACATTAGTCCAGATATTGATACAGAGTGTTTTCAAAGGTAAGCATTTTTTCCCCACAAATGTTAGCATAGAACACAACACATTCTGTTCTTTTATCACTTAATGCTATCAGTTACCATTTTGTTATCTTGTGTTATACCTCTGAGTTCTTGAATTTTCTTTGAAATAACACAAGACGTCCCACTTAGTCTTTGTGAAATGCTTATGTCTGTTTCCCTTTTTAATGATGATCCACATACCCTACCATATTTTTTGGAAGTACAAATAATAATTCTATTGGTCTAGTGTTTAAGAAAGTAAAATAATTCAACATCAGTTTTAAAATGTGTTCTTTTTTCTATTTATTGTCTGTAATAATGCTGTATGAATTTTTATATATATACTAGGGGCCCGGTGCACGAAATTCGTGCACTGGGTGTGTGTGGGGGGGGGGGGGAGTGTCCCTCAGCCCAGCCTGCCCCCTCTCACATACTGGGAGCCCTCAGGCGTTGACCCCCATCACTCTCCAATCACAGGATCGGCCCCTTGCCCAGGCCTGACGCCTCTGGCTGAGGTGTCCGGCCCAGGCAGCGGGGACCCACAGCTGCAGCGGCCCCGCAATCGTGGGCTTTGCTTTAGGCCCAGGCAAGGGACCCCTAGCTCCCGGGACTGCCAGCTTCGACCGTGCCCAGCTCCCATCGCTGGCTCCACCCCTACTTCCTGCTATCACTGGCCAGGGCGGAAAAGGCACCTGATTCTCCGATCATGGCTGGGGGGCAGGGCAAAGGCGACCCCAGGGCCACCTTTGCCCTGCCCCCCAGCTCTTAGCTCCCCCCTGGGTTTCCGATCACTGTCAGTGGCAGGGGGCTTCTTCCTGCTTTCCCTTTCGCCTCCCTGCATTGTGCCTACATATGCAAATTAGCCGCCATCTTGTTGGCAGTTAACTGCCAATCTTAGTTGGCAGTTAATTTGCATATAGCCCTGATTAGCCAATGAAAAGGGTAGCTAGTACGCCAATTACCATTTTTCTCTTTTATTAGTGTTGATACTAGAGGCCTGATGCATGAAATTCATGCAAGAGTAGGCCTTCCTTGCCCTGGCTGCCGGCACCAGCTTCCCTATGGCACCCGGGGCCCGGGCTTCCCTCGCAGCCCCAGCTTCTTCCGGAAGGTGTAGCATATTATGCTTTTATTATTATAGATATATTTAGAGAGAAGAAGGAGGGAGAGGGAAACATTGCAAACCTCTTGCACTCACCAAGTCTAGGTTTCTCATTAGAAATCGAACCTGCCACCATTTGGTATATGGGACGATGCTCCAACCGACTGAGCCACATCAGACTGGCTGCATAAATTTATATTTTATGTTTAAAATATCATTTGTATGTAGAAGCAACAGAACTTACTGATTGACTAGGTGTTAAAGAAAGGTAGGAATAAAAAAGTGACTCCCCAGATTTCTAGTATGAGCAGCTTAGTAGATGGTGATGTCATTTGTCAAGATGGATAACATTGAAAATGCAACAGATTTAGAAGATAACATCATAGGTTTAGTTTTGAAATGTTCAGTATATTAGATATCAAAATGGAGATATTAAGAATACAGTTGGATATTCAAGTTTAGAGTCTAAAAGAAAGATGTGAACTGGAGATAAAAATTTCAGAAATTTTTGAAGACCACAGGTATATAAGAAATCTTGTAGTGAGAAAGTGAAGGGTGAAAAAAGGGCCCATAAAGATGACAGAAGGAGGCTTTCATAAGGAAATTGAGAAAGATTAACGGAGAGATACTGTGAAAATAAGAAAAATGTATGTAATGAAACCAAGTTTTTATGAGTATATGCATCAAAATAGCCTAATATAATTCTGGTGAATCAAATGTTTGGGGGCGATTTTTATGTTTCTTTTTCTCATTTGATAAAAATATCTTCTAATTAGGTGAAGAGATTAGCCAAAGAACATATATTCATAGCCCATGGACACAGACAATAGTGTGGTGAAGGACAGGGGAGTTGGAGGGGAGCGGCTGGGTAGAAATGGGCAAAGGAGAGGATAGGGGACATCTGTCAACAATAAAAAATATATCTCCTAATTATACTAAAAAGGGCACATTTTTATTCTTTTGACATTTACAGGGGTATGAAGATTGGTTACGACATAACTCAGATAATGAAGTAAATGGAGCTCCTGTTTATGTTGTTCGAAGTGGTGGCCTTGTAAAAACGAGATCAAAAAACATCCGGGTATGCATTTAGTAAATAATGTATATCAATTATATTTTGATGTCACAAACTTTAATCTGATTAATTTTATTAAAAGCCTGCTTTTCTACATTAAAATATTGTGATAGACTACTTGTTTAGAATCCAATTAGTCCTTGCCTTTTAAAATTGGTATATTCACTCTCCCCAAAATTCTTCATAGGTGGGTGATATTGTTCGAATAGCCAAAGATGAAATCTTCCCTGCAGATTTGGTGCTTCTGTCCTCAGATCGACCCGATGGTTCTTGTCACATTACAACTGCTAGTTTGGATGGAGAAACTAACCTAAAGGTTTGTATGTGTATAAAATGCATTTGGATTATAGTGATATTTTCCTTTGGTTAAGGTAATAAAATTTGACCTGATAAAGGCGAAATATTTTTAAATTACTGAAAATTTTAAGAATCACTAAGTTTTTTAAAAGAAATAATGTTTTATATTTATTTCAAGGGTAGCCTCACATGGTTTAGTCAAGTTAAAGAAAAATGGGAAATGTTTTTAGGAAAAATAAAATATTTTAATATTTTGGTGTTTTTTTTAGATAAGGGAGGTTTGAAATAGATGAGGCTATAAAGTACAGCATAGGGAATATATATGTATATATGGTGCCAGATGGTTGCTAGATTATCAGAGGGGGTCACTTAGTAAGTTATATAAATGTCTAATCACGGTTGTACACCTGATTATATTACAATTTATGTAATATTGTATGTCTACTGTAAATAGATGATATGTAGGGTTCCATTTAGATCTTGAAAGTGCAGTTTAATCCTTGTTGTTGTTTTTTAGACTCATGTGGCAGTTCCAGAAACAACAGTATTACGAACAGTTGCTAATTTGGATACTCTTGTAGCTGTGATAGAATGTCAGCAACCAGAAGCAGACTTGTATAGGTATGGTGTGATAGTCAACCTACTCATTTTAAGTCCTGTTTACAGATCTCATTTTTACCATCATAGCTAATTAAATTAGCTAATTAAATTAATGAAATTAATTAAAGACATTATTGAAGAGAAGGTAGTGGAGAGATACATTAAAGGGAAAAAAGGCTAAAGCAGAATTTGCCAGAATTCTAATCCAAAGTGTTAATTCCAAAACAGTGCTCTTTTATTCAGACATTTCTTTCCATTACTTTCTATTTCTATATGAACTGGCTTTATCACTATAATAGGAAATTTTATAACAATAATAGTAGTTATAGGAGAAGTAAGATTAATATTATTTTTTTGATCCTCACCTGAGGATATTTTTCCATTGATTTTTTAGAGAGTGTAGAAAAGAGAGGGAATGACAGAGAGAAATATCGATGTGAGAGAAACACATTGATTGGTTGCCTCCTGCACAAGTCCCAACCAGGGCCCAGGGCTAGGGAGGACCCTGCAACTGATGTATGTGCCCTCGACTGGAATCAAACCTAGGACCCTTTGGTCTGCAGGCCAATGCTCTATTCACCGAGCCAAACTGGCTAGGGCGAAGTAAGTTTATTTCGTTAGAAGAAAAGAACTCTGTATACACGTACTCTATGAAGGCAAGGGCTCTGTCTTTGTGTTCACTTAGAATGAATTCCTTTTAATGTTGTGATTTACTAAATACAGTGTAAGTCATCTTTCAGTGATATACTAATTATTGTGGGCTGTGAAATAGGAACAACTTTTTATTATTAAAGTGATATACTAAACTCACTTTTACTCAGTAACTGATGTTAAGTGGGGGAGGGTATTACCAACAGTATTTAAGGTATGGTCCCATTTTTGTTGTTAAGATACATATTTATATGTGTATGGAAAAAAGCCTGGAAAACATATCCCAAAATAATAGCAGTGTTTGTATCTGAGTGGTGGGATTACCTGTAATGGTATTTCCTTTTTGATATCCTTTTTATATTTTCTGAATCATTTTATGAAATGTGTGTGTTTGAGTGTATATCTATATATATAAAAGCCTAAGGTTACATAAAATCCATTAAGTGGAGATTAAAAAAAACACGAAAATACAGCAGTGCATTTCCCTGATACAGACAGTTGAATGAAGCAGAAGTAAGAGATTAGCAAGAAACAATGAAGCCAAAGGGATAAACCATCTGTGACCTGGAAACGGGAGAAATAATAGGGCACATTGAAAGGGAATGCTTAATATTGCCTTGCCTAGTTAAATGATTAACATGAAGCTCTGTCTAGAATTTGCTTCAACTCAAAATTTACTTCTCACTGTAGTAGAAAATAATTGTTCATTTGAATTGACTGTGCTATGGAGCTGTTTAAGTAGTGGAATTTGGAACTGAAAGGCCAGATTATGAAAATTCATTGATAACAAGCCACCTATTCTAGAAGCTTTGGAGTTCACTGATAGGTTTTTGCTTACTACTCTAGTCCCACCGCTTAATTCACACATAGTAGTTGCTCAATGAATATTTGTTGGATGAATGAATGCATGAATAAGTAAATGAGTGATTCTAATCACAGGAAGCTTACTTAATAAACTGTGATGAAATATGTGAGCATTCATTGTTGGCTAAATAATGTATACTTATGTAGTAAATATAAATTCTCATGATGATAAAACTAATAATGGTAATAACATATAACATTTATATCACCATTTTTAAAACATTTTTACATTCATTACCTCATTCATAGCTGGAGTGGGATGGCAAGAATTGTTAGAGCTTAATGACTGGTAAATATTGATTTTTATAATTTCTAACATAATTATTGGACCATTCATAAAAAGAAAAGGTTGGTTTGTTTCACGTATAAGAATAGTGCCAAAAGTATCTAAAGTTTTCCACCTATTAATGTCATAAGTAACACATATTTGGGTTTTTTTGTGACATGGTGAATTCTTTGATAGATTCATGGGACGAATGATAATAACTCATCAAATGGAAGAAATTGTAAGGTAAGAACAAAATCACATTATTTGGGGGAGGGACTAAAATCAAGTTAAAGAAATATTAGATAAGTTTCATATAATGTAAAAGGGTTCACTTGAAAGCACTTAGCACTTTATATTCTAGTTATGTATAGCAGCAACAAGTGTGGGTGAAGCAATTTCATGAAGTAATACCAAAATAATTTAGTAAGATTATTTATATACTTGCATTTTTTTCTAATAATATCAGGTAGTAACATAAAAGGAAACATAAACATTCTTATTCAAATCCTTACCCACTACTTAAAGTCTAGAATACAAGAAATGTTTTCTATAATGTTTAACAAGTATAAGTGTTACAGACTTCTTCATTTCAAAATCATTTAACACAAACTAGAGTACTTAGTGGCCAATCCAGAACCTCTTATTTACTCTTCTGATTGGTTTTTTGTTTGGTTGATTGTTTTGTTTTCCCTCTATATTAAGGTTAATTTCTGGCTGCTGCATGAAAGGACTTGAGCTCATTTCAAAGACTTGCTAATAGGATGAGATTACATTGTTACTCATGACCATAAAGCCAAATTTAAAATAAATCTTGGAATGGTCCCTTGAACTTCTAATTCAAATCACCTTTTTTCTGGAGACATATTCAGTTAAACTGGCTGCTTGAAATAAGTCACTGACTAAGAGTTGAGCATTTCTTAAAATGAAATCCTCAAGTCAAGCCACCAAAACTATCATGCATCAGCACTGATTCACATTTTTAATAAACATTAACACAGGAGCATGTTCAATGAACTCTTTAGCCATGGTCTTTGCTGAAGCAACCAGAGTTTGCTGATGAACTGCCTTTTAATTCAAACCTTTCTATCATTATATCCCAATTGTATATGCCAGTGTGAGTGCAAAGTTTTTCTATTCATCGTTAAAACCAGTACCACGTGAAAAGGAGCTGTTTTATGGCTTCTGGTTAATAGATTTTGGAATATCCACGTAGTGTGCTCCAAATATGACTCAATATTAAAACCATACTTGTTAACCATGTCCCAAACACCTGGTCCTCCTTGGTTCATTGATTTTTTAGAGTGTTTGGGTTTGTAGACATCTTGGTTCCAATTCTGTTTGAATTGGATGACTGTGTATGTATATTTCAGAAAAGCATAAGGAATCTCAACAAAATTAAGGCTTTTTAACTTATCCATAACAGAGTCTATCATTTTGCTATCACTAAAAAAGTACAATTTCCTTTCTAGTTATTCCTTCTCATTTTATATCTCCTTTATGGAGAGAAATTCAAACAGCAAGAAGACCTGAGCTCCAAGAAGTTTGCAATGCAAGTAGTAAAGTTGTAGTGTCAATCTTGCCTAAAAAAGTACTAACTCACTTACTACATAATGTTTTATAAACCAAAGTAATTTTAATTGTGCAGAGCTTATGCATTTACACACAAATCATGCTACAGTTCTTATTTACGTTGCATTTTAATTCTCTATTTTCTTTGAAAACTGTTTATTAATTTTGCTCAAAATTTTCATCCTCTATTAAACATTTAAAAATCATTGCTTCATCTTTTATTTTGTTGTGTTTTATGTTTAAAATTTTTGTAACTGGTCTGGTAGATTTATGAGTTTATTTACCAGCATAATCTTATTTCTGAGCCACCGATCTTAAAGTAACTGAAATGCTAAAGCAGTTGTTTTTGTTATAGTAACTAACATTATGATTGACCTAAATAGTAGCTAAGATTTTGGTTCTAAATAAAAGCAGTGTTGTAACTATAACTCAGGTACTTTCTGCTAAAGATGCTGTTTTAGAATTTAATTAAATGTTTAATATATTTAATGCTTTTGGTTTTTTGTGTGTTTTTCCGTAGACCTCTGGGGCCAGAGAGTCTCTTGCTTCGTGGAGCCAGATTAAAAAACACAAAAGAAATTTTTGGTTTGTATATGTTGAAAGTTTTTAATTATAGATTCATGTTGATACTTTATGAAGTATTTCTAAAAGCACAGCATTTGTGTTCTTTTGGTTGGGTAACTTGTTGTTTAGTTACATGTTGCCTGTGATAATTTTCTTACAAAGATTGTGTTAATATAATTTTGGTTGTAGTTTTTGTTATTAATCTCTATCTTTGAGTAATAGACTAGAACCTTACTCTTATATTTTCTTTGTTGATACTTGTGAAACTGAGTGCTAAGTAGATAATTCTGGCACTTCTTTCTATTCATGGTGGATGACAACCAATATAATCTGGCATTATGGTATAGTAAACCACCTGTGTAATCCTATTGTGATTATTCTTAGATTGGATGAATGAAACTGCTGACTCATTCATTCATTCAACAAATTCTTATTAATATGTCTATATACCAGGTACTGTTGAAACGTATACTGACTGGATCAAAAGAATGAATAAATAATGTTCTTGCATTGAAGATTTATTAATTAATCAGTTAATTAATTAACTTATGCTCTGAGTCAATTTTAGGCAAATTGTGAAATCATTGATAATCTTTAGCTGTCAGCTAGTTCTTCCCTCTTCAGAAATGGCCCTTCATATACTAGCCAGCTTGTTATTTACTGAATGTTTACAGCTTTTGGGGTGTGTCCTCTTCCTCATTCTCTTCTTTCATCTGTCTTATCTCTCAGTATTGGGCTCTCTGATAAAGAAGTCCATATACTTTTTTTAAAAATGGAAAGTAACAAATGTTGGTAAGGATGTGGAGAAATTGGAACCCTCATACATTGCTGGTAGGAGTGTAAATGTTGCAACTGCTGTGGAAAACAGTGTGGCAGTTTCTTAGTAAGTTAAATTCAGGATTACCATGTGACCCAACAGTTCTACTCCTAGATATATACCCCAAAGAACTGAAAATAGATCCTCAAACAAAGACTTCTATGAGAATGTTCATAATAGCACTATTTACAATCATCATAGAGTAGAAACTGTCCACATGTTCATCAACTAATGAATATTTTTTTAAAAAATGTAGGATATCCACATAATGGAAAATTATTTACTATTAAACAAATGAAAACATTATGCTGAGTGAAAGAAGCTGGACACAAATGTCACATATTGTAGGATCCCATTTACTTGAAGTACCTGGAATAGGCAAATTCATAGAGACAGAAAGTAGATTAATGGGTTGGGTAGTGGAGGGGAATGGGACTGATGCTTAATAGGTACAGGGTTTTCTTTGGGAGTGATGAAAATGTTCTCAAGTTAGATAGTGAGGATAGTAGCACAATATTGTGAATATACTAAGTGCCACTGAATTGTACATTTTTAAATGATTAAAATGATAAATTGTATGTTATATTTTACCACAATCTAAGAAGAGAAAACTATAATAAATGTTCTGATGGCAAAAGCCAAAGAAAACTTCCAAAGCTTTAGACCCTCTCATGTAATGCTGTATTTTAAAACATCTCTCTAGCATTAAAACCTTTCACGCTCTTGAAAGATGTGTATTTGAATGCCTTTAGGATGGGTCTGCTATTGTTTGCCTCAGTACCACTTCTCTCTATTGTATAATTCTGGCTGATTTCTATGATTTTGGTGCCATTTGAGTTATAAGTTCTGCCTTTATGGAATAATTTTAATGGTGAAAATTCCAGGACAAATCTTTAGGAAGAGGGCATAATGAATCCTACACTGCTTCTCAAATCTCACTATTTAGGCATGGGTGTAAACATTTATTGATTATCTGTTTCTAGGCATTTTGCTAACTTGTCATACAAACCGCACAACAATTTTATGAGGTACTAGAGGCCCGGTGCACGAATTTGAGCACAGGTGGGGTCCGGCTGGCCCTGCCCCTGATCGGGGGTAGGGGAGGCGGGGGCGATCAGGGTGGTTGTCCAGCCGGCCCCACCCCCTGGTCGAACTCCCGGTCAAACTCCTGGTCGAGGGGACAATTTGTATATTGGCCTTCTATTATAAAGGATATTTTTCCACTCTAAAGGTGGAGAAATTAAGATTCAGAGATTAAATAACTTCCCCAAGGACGTAGAACTAGTAAGTGGCAGAGCTTGCATTCAAACCAAGGTCTAATTCCAACAAAGTATTTTATAAGGCTGGTTTTACCTAATTTCATTCACCCCCAGTTTTAATCCCATTATTACTGTCATTCTCGCTAATTTCAGAGTCATTCACATGGGCACGAATTTTTTTAAATAGCCCATTCCTTGTGTTTATTTACCCTGATAGATTTTCATATTATCGCTCCACTGCTTATGAAATTATGTCTAGGGGTCCAGATTCTGGCATTCAGGGGTTTTCAAACTCTGATCACAATCTATTGTTCCATCCGAACAGGAAGTACTTTTTCATTTCTGTCTTTGTTAACACTGTTTGCTCTATCTATAGTGTTTTCCCAAATCCTTTTTCTCTATCAATTTCAACTGAGATAGTATCTCATTCTTATATCTCAGTTATAACTCAGAAACAGAGCCTCCATGCCTTCCTCATCCAGTAAGTTGAGTAATTAGAGTTCCCTAAAATGAGTATCAGAAAGCCTTTATAAAATTCAAAGAAAGGAAAGTCAGATTGTAACAGCTGTCAGACAATGCATTTTCCTAGATGCTTTCATGCTGGTGAGTACATTTTTCTTGTGAAACATACTAGGGCATTATTTTAAAGTACTATTTTGTTTTGTTTGGTTTTGCAGGTGTTGCTGTATATACCGGAATGGAAACAAAGATGGCATTAAATTACAAGAGCAAGTCACAAAAGCGATCCACAGTAGAAAAGTAAGAAAACTTTTCATTTATTTGCATATAAATATGACTGTGGATGTGTATATAATCATTATGTATAATTTTTTTGTGTATAAAAGTATATTTGATCCCTATATAATGTCAAATCAACACAGGATGATATCCTTGAGGATAGGGATGATTTCTTATATTTTTGTATACATGTAGCATTTTGCACAATGTTTGGCATATAGTAGATGCCAAATTATGACTTTAAAATAAATATTATTTGGTAATAATGGAAACACTTGATCAAACTAACCCTCCTGCAGATAACAGTGGTAAAATCTGGACAAAATATTTAAAAAAACACACAATAATTTTAAAGCTCTGGAGAGTGGCCCAAAAAAAGACAGAAACTGGCAAAGAATGTACTCTTGAAAGACAGTATCAACAAGGAGAAAATTTAAGAATGTAGCTTTTTTCCTGAGGGCACTCTCAAATTCATGGACTGCAAAAGGCTAACACACACAGCAGGGGCAAATTGTGAAATCATTGATATTAGGCTTTCTGATAAAGAAGTCCATATACTTTTTTTAAAAATGGAAAGTAACAAATGTTGGTAAGGATGTGGAGAAATTGGAACCCTTATACATTGCTGGTAGGAGTGTAAATGTTGCAACTGCTGTGGAAAACAGTGTGGCAGTTTCTTAGTAAGTTAATACTAAATATGTTTCTAATAAACATATTTTTAAACTTACTTATTTATTATTTTTTAAATCCTCAAGAGCTCTAAACCTGCACATAAATTATTTCCATATTCTTGGCTGACTATCAGAACTATACATGTGCAGAGGAGACCCCAGTGGGCTTGACAATGAAACAGTAACGGTATGTACCAGCAAGCTGAAAGATCTGAGCAGAGAATTTTGCTGTTGCCTGTTGCAGTGGAGATAGTGTTTGGTATTTGAACCTAGCCAAGTTAACTTCCTGCTAAAATTAAAATCCACACTCTTTGAGGAACTTAAAAGGATACACTATGCAATCAAAAATAAGCAGACGTTAAGAAAATGTATCTTGTACTCAGTAGAAAAAGTGCTCTGGTAACCACCGTACTGTTGTTTGTGTCGATGAGTTTCAGTTTTATATCCCATATGAGTGAGATCATATGGTTCTTAGCTTTTTCTGACTGACTTATTTCACTTAGCATGATAATCTCAGGTTCATTCATGTTGTTGCAAATGGCAGTATCTCATCTTTTCTTATGGCTGAGTAATATTACATTGTATATATGTACACCATCTTCTTTGTCCAATCATCTATTTCTGAAGGACATTTTGGTTGTGTCTTGGCCACTGTGAATAATACTGCAATGAAAAGACGGGATGCATATATTTTGTGAATACATGTTTTCAAATTTTTTGGGTAGATACCCAGAAGAAGGATTGCTGAGTCATATGGTAACTCTATTCTTAATTTTTTGAGGAACTGCCACAATGTTTTCTCTAGCTGCTGTACAGTTTGCATTCCCACCAGTAGTGAACGATGGTTTTTTTTCTCCACAATCTCTCCATTCAACACTTGTTTTTACTTACCTTGATGACAATAGCCATTCTAAAAATAAAAAATTGATAAACTTCCATGAATTTTAAAAGTTTTGCTCATCAGACTGTTCATTTAAGAAAAGGAGCAAGCATATTGTTTTGGAAGACAGTATTCTCAAAACATCTATATTATAAAAGGCCTGTGGCCCTAACACAGTAATGACCAAAGACCGGCACAGGTGGGCGGGGCTGCATGATTTCAAGTGCTGGGCTTCTAGTATATGTGATAAAGGACTTGTATCTAGAATATATAATAATACATAGAAAGCTCCTATAAATCCATTAAAAAAAAAAAACAGCCCAATGAAAAAAATGCGTAAAAGACTGGAACAGATACTTCACAAAGAAAATACACAAATGGCCAATAAGCACATAAAAATTGTTCATCAATATTTAATTATGAGAGAGATACAAACTAAAACTACAAAGTGATACCAGAACACACTGGAAATGCTGAAAATTAAAAAGACTAAAAGTTCCAAGTTTTAGCAAGGATATGAAGCAACTGGATCTCTTACTTCTAAATAATCTATGGATCAAAGAGGAAATCTCAAAGAACATTTTTAAAAATACCTAGAAGTAGGGAAAATACAGTGTGTTAAATTTTGTAGGATGCAACTAAAACGAAACAGAAGTAGTAGGTTATAAATAGGAAATTTATTATAGGAATTGGCTAACCTGGTTTATCTGTTTAAGACTTTATATGACTTAAATTGTAAATTGTGTTATTAACTTCATACCATCGACAGACTGACAGTAAGATTCCTTGAATTCTGACAGAATTGAAAATAAATACTTCACAAAGTATTTGTGTAGGCCATGAGGCCCAACAACCTGCCTTCTGAAGCTGGAGAACTAGGAAAGTCGATGGTGTCATTCAGTCTGAGTCAAAGGCCAGAGAACCACGGGGCAGTGGGTATTACCTGGAATCCATATCCCTGAGAACCATGAGCTCTGCTAGCCCAGCTAAAAGAGAGAGAATTCACCCTACCTTCACCTTTTTTGATCCATTTGGGCCCTCAATGGATTAGATGATGCCTGCCTACCTTGGTGAGAGCATACCTCTTTAAGTCTACTGAATCAAATACTAATCTCTTCCAGAAACACCATCACAGACACACTCATACATGGTGTTTTACCAGCAATATGGGCTTCTCTTAGTTAGCCCAGTCAAGTTGGCACATAAAATTAACTGTCACAGCACTAAATACTAACATTAGAAAAGAAACACCAATAATAGAAACTGAAATTAAAAACTATACTATTTGCAATCATTCCCAAAAATGAAATATCTAGATGTACATCTAACAAAATACATACAGGATCTGAATGCTGAAAATCAGAAAATGCTGATAAAATAAACAAAGACCTAATATTAGTCTTGTCTAGTGAAATATTGTAATATTAAGCTAGTCCAGTAAAAAGAAGAGGGATCTAAAGTCAATTCCTGACTTGTGTGAATTTGGGAAATTTACAGAATGATTTTTGGGCTTTGGTCCTCACAGAGTTTTTATAAAGATTAGACAAATTAGTGGATGTGTTAGTTATGTTTACACTTAAAATTACCTAAGTACTGAAAATATAAAATAATCCTAAAATAATTACTTAGACCAAAACAGCTGGCCAAGGCTATCATGTAGTATTAGTGTTTTGAACAATAACATAACTATAAATAGGCTTATAATCTTACTAGAGGCCCGATGCACGAAAATTCATGCAAGAGTAGGCCTTCCTTCCCCCTGGCTGCCGGCACCGGCTTCCCTCTGGCACCCGGGACCCGTGCTGCTTCCTTTGGGCTGCTCGCAGGCACCTGGGACCCAGGCTGGCTTCCCTCCAGTCCCGGCTTCGTCAGGAAGGACGTCCAGAATGACGTCCGGAAGAGGTCTGGTCTAACTAGCATATTACCCTTTTATAATATTACCCTTTTATTATTATAGATATAGATGTGTTGGTTATTTTATTGCTGGTATAGATTCTGTTGAATGGTCATTTCTTAAAAACAAAGACTGTGTCCTTTAAATCAGTGAGGTCACCAACCTTTCGGACCTCACGGACCACCAGTGGTCCACTGCTTTAAATAGCTACCATAATATCATATATTTTAATATCTTATTTAGTATCAGCATTATACAGGAATACCCTACTTCAGTGGCATAGCAATAACACATTTAACATGTATTCTGTGAAAGGTACTGAAAATACGTTCCTGTGATTATCTGCTTTGTGGTCTCTTAAGATCCAAATTTGTATTCCAGTATTTATATTGTAATCTAAAGTGAATAGTAGCACATAATTGATATGTTTTATATTCTCTTTTTCTCATTTCAGGTCAATGAATACATTTTTGATAATTTATCTAATAATCCTTATTTCTGAAGCCATCATCAGTACTATCTTGAAATACACATGGCAAACTGAAGAAAAATGGGATGAACCTTGGTATAACCAAAAAACAGAACATCAGAGAAATAGCAGTAAGGTATTTTATTCTGTTCTTGACTCTGCTGCTGTAAAGGAAACTTCTGATAGGAGTGACCATTCTGACCTTCCTAAAACCATTACTATTGAAGGATGACAAATTGACATTGCACACTTGAAACCAACACAAAATATTGAAATTAAACTGTAATTGAAATAAAAGAATCACAGTAGATGAAAAAATAAAAACAAACGACATTGCAAATGAAGGGTAGCCAGCCTGTATGTATTGGTATACTTTTTACACTTTAGGACATGAACAGTTACATTTTCTATGTCGTGATTTGAATAGTTACAAGAGATCACAAAAATTTAAGTCATCTGTATTGGCATCCACTTGAATACTACAAATTCAGTTTTTTATTTCTGTATGTTACAAGTGAAATAAAGAGTAAGTTGGTTTATTTTCAATTCTGCCAGAATAATTCAAGGAATCTTATTGTCAGTCTATTGATAGAATGAAGTTAAGAACACAGTTTATGTCATATAAAGTTTTAAACTGATTAAATATGGACTACCAAGAGAATTTAACCTACAATATGGGTAAATAATTGTTCTCCAAATTTCACTTTAGATTAAAATACAAATACTGGAATACAAATTTGGATCTCAAGAGACCACAAAGCAGATAATCTCAGGAACATATTTTCAGGACCTTTCACAGAATGCATGTTAAATGTGGTACTACTATGCCATTGAAGTAGGCTATTTCTGTGTAACCTGTAATTTAAGAGTTTTAAATTCTAGCAGTTCCAGGCTAGCAATTTCATAATTTTTAAAAACTACACTCAATTTTTAGTTAACTGTAATTTTGAAGAGTAAAAGTAGAATGGTAAGCATATTCCAGAGGTTATAATTAAAATTTTGCCAAAAGCAGTTTTAGACACACCAGGTTTTTGGTGGCTTCTGAAAAGTAACAAGTAATTTGAATGTAACGAATTTTTTCTTTTACTTTGTTTGAGAATCTAATGAGCAATAAAACTACCAAGGAAATGTGTTAAAAAGACAACTCAATAAATGAATTTTAGTCCATGAGACTATTCTGCTTCAAAATATAGTTAATGGTCTGTTTGGACTTGAAACTTTCTGATAACTTTCTGCAGTAATACTGAACATAGTTTTATATTTTCACATATCAAATAATCATTTTTCCCTCTAGATTCTGAGATTTATTTCAGACTTCCTTGCTTTTTTGGTACTCTACAATTTCATCATTCCAATTTCATTATATGTGACAGTCGAAATGCAGAAATTTCTTGGATCATTTTTTATTGGTTGGGATCTTGATCTCTATCATGAAGAATCAGGTCAGAAAGCTCAAGTCAATACTTCTGATCTGAATGAAGAGCTTGGACAGGTAATGACCCTTTTAATTTGTTTTCCTGACTTGTTATTTTAATCAAAACAATACATGTGCAAAGACTAATAAAACAGAAAACATTAGAAGGCTTTTACCAAAAATAGCCCTACTTTGCTCCACATCGAATTTTGTTTTCTATTTTTCAATTTTAAAGCTGTTATTTGTTTGACTGGTAATGTATTTTATATCATCATATTTGTTTAATACTTCATTCTCATTCTTCCTAGTCTAAAAGTTTTTTATTAACTTGAATAAATAAATGACATCTCACCCAGGCAGTGTGGCTCAGTGGTTGAGCGTCGGCCTGTGAACCAGGAGGTCACAGTTCAATTCCCGGTCAAGGCATACTAATATGCTCAGGTTGCAGGAGGCAGCCTATTAATGATTCTCTGTCATCATTGATGTTCCCTCTCCCTTCCTCTCTGAAATCAATAAATACATATATATATATATATATATATATATATATATATATATATATATATATATATATATATTATTTTTTTTTAAATAAGTGACACCTCCTAAGATATCCTTCTTTAAATTACATTTCAACATTTGCTATAGATACTGGGCAACGTTTAATATCACATAGCAATGGTAAAGTATATTATCTTTTATTTCTGGTTTCACCATTTGCTAGTTACTAGTATATGATGGGGTATGTTACTTAATTATTCTGTTTACCTTTACTATTTCCAAAATAATGAACTTTGAGGTATAGTTTCTCATGTATCTTTATGTCTTAGTCAAAACAATTTTGTTCCAACTTTAATTCTGCCTCCCTTGTTATATATTGATCTTTTTATTCTGCAATTTTGCTGAACTCACTTGCTAGTTCTAGTAGTTTTTTTCAGTGGATTCCATGACCTATATACAAGGTTGTGTTATCTGCAGTGGAGATAGTTTTACCTCTTCTTTTCCAAATAAATACCTTTTCTTTTTTGTTGCCCAATTGTCCCAATTAGACCTTCAGTACAGTGTTGAATAAAAGTGGCAAGAGCAGACATCTTTGTTTTATTCCTGAACTTGGAGGGAAAGCATTTAGTCTTTCTCCATTAAGTAAGATGTTACATGGGTATTGGTAGATACATTTTATCAGGTTGAGGAGTATGCTTTTATTCCTAATTTCTTGAGTGTTTTTTTAATCATGAAAGAGTATTGGATTTTGTCAAATGCTTTTTCTACATCTATCGAGATAACTATTTTATTATTAGAATAAAGATCAAGTGCGATTTATTATTATGGTGGGTTTCACTGATTGAGTTTTATATGTTGAAACAATCTTTCATTCCAAAGATAAATTTCACATGGTCATGGTATCTAATCCTTTTTATATGTTTCTGGATTTGATTTGTGTCTATTTTTATAAGGGGTCTATAGTTTTTTTCCCTTTGTGATAGCTACCTCCTGTTTCAAATGCCTTCTTTCTCAAGTTATCATTGCAATAAGCAGATTCTCATCATAATTCTAGTTGTATCAAGAATTGAGTATTTCAATCTTCTCTTTATGGACCTACCTTCTTTTAGGGTTAGTTTTCTAGAATTAGTCTCAAAGAGTAATAAAATTATTTGTCTTATTTACTTTTTAAAAGATGTTTTTAAACATTTCTCCTTTTTACTGATTTGTTTCGTGCCCTCAGTTTCTATTTCCTCTGTCTGTCTATTTTAGACAACTTTCTACCTCTCATTTTTTGTGTTGCTATCATTTTGTGTTTCTGTTTCCAGCTCTATACCAGTTCTCCTGAACCAGATTCCCTTTCACAGTCTAGGTTCATTACTAGTAAGCATGCCTTCCATCCCTGCTCATAGATCAGTCTATTTATTTTTTATTGATGAGAGAGAGAGAAACATTGATTTGTTGTTCCATTCATTTATGTATTCACTGGTTGATTCTTGTATATCCTCTGACCGGAAATTGAACCCACAACTTTAACGTATCACAACAATACTTTAACCAAATGAGCTACCCAGTCAGTGCTCAGAGATCATCATGAGTCCTACTGAAAAACATCCAGGAGATAAAAAGAAGTACTAATACTACATTCAACTCCACAGATGAACATGCACATACAGATGCCACAAACTTCAAAATGTATATATTTTAAAATGTTTTCTGTTACCCTGTTTTGTTTCCATGGCATCTTTAATTATTTAATGGATTATCAGAATCAGCATCAATATATCAGCTTTAATAGGCAGACTTGACTTGAGACAGAGGCCAACTTTTCTTGTTTAATGTAGGACTGTGAACACAAAGGTTGTGTGTTTCTTTTTGTTGTTTTTTCTATCTCTAGGTGGAGTATGTGTTTACAGATAAAACTGGCACACTGACAGAAAACGAGATGCAGTTTCGGGAATGTTCAATTAATGGCATAAAATACCAAGAAATCAATGGTAGACTTGTATCCGAAGGACCAACACCAGACTCTTCAGATGGAAACTTAAGTTATCTTAGTAGCTTTTCCCATCTTAACAACTTACCCCATCTTACATCCAGTTCTTTTGGAACAAGTCCTGAAAATGAAACTGAACTAGTAAGCAATTTTTAAATTAATAAATAGGAGTTTCATTTGAAATAGTTCTCCTTGTATTAGTGGGGCAAGAAATATGTATTTGAAATATATATCCTTTGGTTTAATACTGAGAATTTACAGTCACTTAATATGTGTTTGTAAATGGAACTAAGCTAAGGAAAGCCTACCGCCTTTGAGTAAAGAAGACTTTGCTGAGACAGAGCTTAAATTTATTTAATACTTTCTGAGACCTCACTTCTTCCACAAGAGAAGTTTCACCTTTACTTGCAATTTGGTTATGCCTCTTAAAAAGTTGACGGGTCATAAGCAAATGTGACATTTTACTCTTTAAAGTTAGAAGCAACGAGCTGTTATTTAGGCAATTCAAAATTGTAGCATTATTATTCTAGATCTTAGGTTACCAAAATATGAACTGTATTTATTTGCATTTTTTAGAATTCTGTTTCTGGTTTTCTAAATGTTATTTGGGATTGGTATTGATAGTGTGAATATTAATTATGTATTTACAGATTAAAGAACACGATCTCTTCTTTAAAGCAGTCAGTCTCTGTCACACTGTACAGATTAGCAATGTTCAGACTGATGGCATTGGTGATGGTCCCTGGCAAGCCAGCCTTGCACCCTCACAGTTGGAGTACTATGCATCTTCACCAGATGAAAAGGCTTTAGTGGAAGCTGCTGCAAGGTAGGTTAATCTGATTTCCAAATCATCAGAAAAAAACTTTTTAAATAAAAAATGTGAAAACACTAGTATTTGAATTGTCAGACAAAATTCATAAACACATAGAGGTAGACATTTATTTTAGTTTTTTTAATGAGAATTTGAAATGTGTCATTAATTGCTAAGTTTGCAATAGAGTCATATTTTGATGTGATCTCTAAAAATCTGGTTAATATGAATAATATAATCTGTGAGAATACATGTGTATTGTTTTGGACCTACTCTGATCCTTCAAGTTCTTAAAAATAGTGCTATATTAAGAGGAAATATTTTAAAATCCATCTTAAACTTGTATTTTAAATATTTTTATTCAAGCTAAGTTATAATATATTGTGAAACATGAAATATCATTCCCTAAGTTTTATATTTTTTTCTCATTTTAATCCTAGGATTGGCGTTGTATTTATTGGCAATTATGAAGAAACTATGGAAGTTAAAATACTTGGAAAACTGGAACGGTAATTATTTTCTTTATTGTAATTTTCTATATATCAAGCATTTAGTATAGAACAGATTTAGGTAATTTGTGGCCTACAGCCTGTTTTTGTACAGCCCATAAACTACATTACATTTTTAAGGGATTGTTTAAAAAAAAATAAGAAAGAATATCTAACATAGACCATATATGTATACAACGCCTAAAATATTTACTATCTGGCCCTTTACAGAAAAAGTTTACTGACCCTGCTCTAAAATGATATTATTACATTGTATTTCATCACAGTAATAACAATATTCTGCTTTGAATCTTCCCTATTTTAGCTTAATGGTTCTTGAATTTATTTATATTTATTTTTACACATTCCTAGGGTAATGATTTTTGTAAGTTTCTTACTGATAAAGAAAAACTTTCTTGTATTTTCTATGACTTTACCTTTTAAACATTAAAGAACAGCTATCTTATTTCCTCTGTATGATAAATTAGGCCCATTCTTACTATAGTCAAATCTTGCCTGATTTTATGAGTTCCAGTCATCTCAACTCTGGCTGTGCGTTTTTAGACTATGCTTTTCCAAACTAAGTAGAGCTTTTTCTTTGGCTGCTTTCATGTGGGAGCCTGTCTGGCTCATTCTATCAACTTAGAAACCATCATTACAATCAGTGTTTATCTTTCATATGGGCAAGGCATTGCATATGTACATCATCTATAATAATAAAAGCGTAATATGCAAATCGACCATCTGGGCAGCCTTCCGTACAACCACGCTATGACACGCACCGGCACCAGGCCAGCCAAGGCAGGTGCGATGCAGTTGGTCAGGGGCCATCATCACCCCACGATCTCCCCAAAGAGGGAGGCCCAGGATACCCAGCAGCGCTGGGGCAGGTGGTCAGGGCGTCCCTCTGTGTGGCAATGGGTCACAGAGCCCCGGCCGGGTGGGCGGGGCCTCCCTCTGAGGAGCCATTGATGGCAGAGCCCCACAATTGATCCCCCGACAGAGGGAGGCCCAGGCCACCTGGCTGAAAGCACTGTGGCAGGTGGGCAGGACCTTACTCTACAGGGCAATCTATCTCCCCAGAGAGGGCAGCCCAGGCCACCGGCCAGTGATGTTGTGGTGGGTATGTGGGGACGGCCAGCTATCTCCCGCAGAATGAGGCCCAGGCCACCTAAGCGATCGCACCCCATGCCTATTGCCCACAGAGGGAGGCAACCGGTGGGGGGGCGGGGGGGGAGGAAGTGGAATAGGAGCAGCGCTGCTCAGATGGCAAGCAGTGGCAGGGGCAGGGCTAGCTGCCGGTAGCCAGGGGAAGGAAAGCTCTGATAGGCCCTGATCGCCAGCCAGGCCTAGGGACCCTACGTGAGGGGTCCTGGATTGGGAGAGGGCACAGGCTGGGCTGAGGGACACTCCTCCCACCCCCCCCCCCCCATGAATTTCATGCAGTGGGCCTCTAGTTGTATATATTCATCCAGAAGACTTTTTAGCCTACACCTGACCCATCCATGCAAATTTTTTTACTGCTCCTTAGAGAGGCATTTGTTCCCCCACCTATATACATGTATTCTGTCCCAGGTTCAGAATCACTGCTATAATGAGCCTCTGTTATTCATGTGAGTGAGTGTATTTCTTAGGTGTGTTTGGGCAGAAAAGAAGAGACTCAATTACATTTTTTAGTGAGAAGGACATGGAGCTATGGGCAGATTTGGATTCCATTCACAAACTTATTTGACATTAGGCAAATGACTTAATCTTTCTGTGTTTAATAGTCCTCATTTGTAAAAAGAGATAAGACCTACCTCCCTTGGTTCTCATAGGTCTTAAAGCACATACGATATGTAAAGTGCATGGCATTTGGTAAGTGCTCAATAAATGTTAATTCCTTCTATTTGTATCTTCTTTTGCTAGTAATAACTCATAACCAGTCATCTTGAAAATGTAGTTGAGGTTAATTTCTTGTTCTAAATTAATTGTTTTTATCTTTAATAGGTACTCTTTCTAAATATTTACTTGATATTATTCAAAAAGTAAAGTTTGGTCTTTTTTTTTTCCCTATTAGGTACAAACTGCTTCATATTCTGGAATTTGATTCAGATCGTAGGAGAATGAGTGTAATTGTTCAGGCACCTTCAGGTAACCAACCTGAACTTTTATCAATTTTTATTTATCTAATATTAAGAGCTTGATAACTCATTTTTCTTTTTAGGTGAGAAGTTTTTATTTGCTAAAGGAGCTGAGTCATCAATTCTCCCTACATGTATAGGCGGTGAAATAGAAAAAACAAGAATTCATGTAGATGAATTTGCTTTGGTGAGTGCAAATTTCCATGATTTAAAAAATCTGAAAGATATGTATATATACCTATATATCATATATATATATATATATATACACACACATACACACACACACCTATATATATATTTGAAAGATTTGGGGATTAATTTATCAAAAATTATAGAATTATGTGTTGGTCCATGTTCTTTAGTTAAAAGTTGACTTTTAACCTGTTAAAATGTGTCTTGTGTTTGAACCTATTATAATCAGGGTACTTTTAGCAGCAAGGACCACTCAGATTACTATATTAAAAAGTGGGGAGGGTTACTAAAAAAATACAGGGGAAATCCCAAGGATGTGGAGAAATTGGGACCCTCATACACTGGTGGGAATATAAATGATATAGCCACTTTAGAAAATAGTTTGGCAGTTTTTCATAGAACATGGAGTATACTAAATGATACAGCAATTTCACTCCTAGGCATACACCCTAGAGCAGTGGTCGGCAAACTGCAGCTCGCGAGCCACATGCGGCTCTTTGGGCCCTTGAGTGTGGCTCTTCCACAAAATACGTGCGGGCATGCACATACAGTGCGATTGAAACTTCGTGGCCCATGTGCAGAAGTCGTTACTTTATGGAAGAGCCACACTCAAGGGGCCAAAGAGCCGCATTTGGCTCGCAAGCCGCAGTTTGCCAACCACTGCCCTAGAAAAGTGACAACATGTCTACCAGAAACTTGTACACAACTGTTCTCAGCAGCAGTACTTCTAATAGCCAAAAAATGTAAACATCCAAATGTCCATCAACTGATGAATGGATTAAATAATATGTCATATTTATATAATGGACTATTTGGCCACTGAAAGAAATGAAGTACTAATATATGCCACAACATGCATCAACCTTGAAAAGATTATGCTGAGGGAAAGAAGTTAGTCACAAAAGGCCACAGAGTCCATTTATATGAAAGATCCAAAATAAGCAAATTTATAGTGATTGCCACAGTTGAAGAGGAGGAAGTGTAGTGTCTGCTAATGGATGTGGAATTCCCTTGGGTGTGATGAAAAGATTCTGGAATTAAATGCTAAAATAATTACACAACTCTGAATTAACTAAAAATTAATGAATTAGCCTCTTTAAAGGAGTGAATTTTATGGTATATGAATTATGTCTTTCAATGAAATAATGTAGGAGAATCTTACAGAAACAAAGTGCCACAAATTATGCGAATAGAAAATTTTTTAAGCAGTTCTCTCAGTATTAGGACCTCATGATCTCTCATTCCGGCTTTTCTGTAAATGTACTCATCTCTGCTCAACTGCCTCCTTTACTTAGGGTTTCTTTTTTCCCATTACTGTTCCCTAATTGTTTATGATGGTTCATTTACCACACTGTAACATCCATGAGAACAAAGATATTGTTTTACCTTACTATCATATCAGTATTCAGAACAGTGCTGGCACATAGTTGAAACTCAATAAATGTTTGTTATAGAGTAAACTAATTAAGTTCATTTGTTAATAAATCTCATAGTCCTTTAAATGTTATTTTAACAGAAGCATTTATTTATATGTGTGGGTCATTTGCAAATCAACAAATGCCAATATTTAGAAATATGCTAAATAGTATCATATAGTATTTTAAAATCTGCCTTTCCAAGTTCTGTAATTAGAACATTTACTTTGGGTTTTTCTGAGGAAATTATATAGCAAGAAAAGGAACTCTTATAAGCTTGTAAATTTATATACCAACTTTCAAATACTAATACCATAAGAAAAATTTGAACCCAGTAGGATCAGAAAATCAAGCATGTACATTTTAAAATTCTATGTAATTCCAGTTCACCAGTGAAGATGTACTGATACAATTTTAAATCATTTAGTGGCTCTAGAAAGTATTGGTTGTTTGATAATGGCCACCTTACAGACTTATTTATTTGAATTGCAAGTTTGTCATGCCATAAAACCAGGAGTGGGGAACTTTTTTTTGGCAAGGGCCACTTACATATTTATAACATAATTCGTGGGCCATACAAAATTATCAACTTAAAAATTAGCCTGCTATATTTGGTCAAACATTTAATTAACTCACCCCTAAGGCTTTGGCAGGGCCAGACCTTTTATGGCCTGGACGTTCCCCACCCCTGCCATAAACCCTCAGGAAATGATAGTCCCTTTGCTTAAAAAATTTCTTACGAAGTAGGGAAAAGTGGGTTTGTAATGGTTAAAACAGAAAAGTAGAACCTGGGGCTGCCTCTCTCTTGATAATCATGAAGGTACCATTATGGAACTTTCTGGCTTTCCAGGTAAAACAGTTTTAAAACCACAGATAAGATAATCTTATGATTGTATCTATTCTCTAATATACAATTTCTTAATTGTTTTGAGCAACTTATTAAGAACTCCTTAGAAATTGAAAGAGTTATGATAATAAGTGTTCCATAACTCAGGTCACTAGGACTTTTTTGTCATTTCATTTATTTTCTGTCACTAGATGATAGTACTTTTTAAATTATTTGTAATTGATTTTTTGTATTGGGGTCCTCAGTTTTATTTCAGTGACTTCTTAATTCCCCATTAGTTATTTTTGTTTAATTTCTGTCTTTAATTTTTCTGTGTTAGAAAGGGCTAAGAACTCTGTGCATGGCCTATAGACAGTTGACATCTAAAGAGTATGAGGTAATAAATAGACGCCTATTTGAAGCCAGGACTGCCTTGCAGCAACGGGAAGAGAAATTGGCAAATGCCTTCCAATTCATAGAGAAAGACCTGATATTACTTGGAGCTACGGCAGTAGAAGACAGGCAAGTATCAGATAAATAGGCAATATCATTTTTCTCATTCAAGAATTTTTTTGGCCAAGTGTTCCTAATTTATGACATAAATTTCATTTATTAACATCCTGTAATTAATATATTTAAAATCAAAATCAGCAATTAAAGCCTTTTATCCCATCAGTGTGTATAATTTTCTTCTAGCAAGGTATCTGAAATAGTTGAAAAAAATACAGCTATGTATAATTTTGCCCATAGACCTAAATTTTTAGGATACTCTGCAGTATGTGCCATACAAAGACGTTAAGCACCTACTTAATTCTCCAGCCTCACCTGCCACTACTGTGTCCTTCCACTTTATACTTCCGTAGTACCGAACTGTCCGTAGTTCTCTGAACAACAAGTGTAGTTAACACTGTTCTATTTTGTGGCTTTGTTCCTTGGCAAGGCTATGCCTTCTACCTGATTATACTCTTACCCATTTGTGAATACCTATTTATCATGCACTGGAGGGGAGGTCCCGCAGCCCAGCCTGCCCCCTCTCACAGTCTGGGAGCCGTCAGGGACGGGAGGCGACCTGGAGATCAGGGGAAGACGATCCCCCCATCACACCCCTGCCGGCCCTGGTTACTTGAACCTCGGGCAGCCCTAGTTGGCAGGGCAGCGCCTCGCACTGGCCCTGGGCGGCTGGAGGGCTGAGGGCAGGTCCGGCCACACCGTGTGCCTGCCGTGCCCCCTCCCTGGCTGGGCTGAAAGGACTGTTGGACTCCAGCAGGGCTGAGGGGACTGGGTGTTGCCATTTTTATGATGGTGTGATGGTCAATTTGCATATTCCCTCTTTATTAAATAGGAAAGTTCAAGTATTACTTCATTCCACTAAACCTTTCCATACTTCTAAAAGAATTTAAAAAGCTCTTTTTGTTAAGTCTCCATGTTTTGTAGATCTGCATTGTCCTTGTGGCAGTATATTACAACTAGAGGCCCTGTGCATGAAATTCGTGCGGGGGGGGGGGGTGGGGGCGGTGTCCCTCAGCCTGGCCTGCACCCTCTCCAATTTGCGACCCCTTGTGGGAGGGGATGTCCAATGCCAGTTTAGGCCCTGTGGGATCGAGCCAAAACTGGCAGTTGGACATCCCTCTCACAATCCGGGACTGCTGGCTCCTAACCGCTTACCTGCCTCATTGCCTCTAACTGCTTCTGCCTGCCAGCCTGATCACCCCCTAACCGCTCCCCTGCTGGCCTGATTACCCCCAACTGCCCTCCCCTGCAGGCCTGATTACCCCCAACTGCCCTCCCCTGCAGGCCTGATTACCCCCAACTGCCCTCTCCTGCCGGTCTGATCACCCCCAATTGCCCTCCTCTGCAGGCCTGGTCCCCCCCAACTGCCCTCCCCTGCAGGCCTGGTCCCCCCCCAACTGCCCTCCCCTGCAGGCCTGGTCCCCCCAACTGCCCTCCCCTGCAGGCCTGGTCCCCCCCAACTGCCCTCCCCTGCAGGCCTGGTCCCCCCCAACTGCCCTCCCCTGCAGGCCTGGTCCCCCCCCAACTGCCCTCCCCTGCAGGCCTGGTCCCCCCAACTGCCCTCCCCTGCAGGCCTGGTCCCCTCCAACTGCCCTCCCCTGCCGGCCATCTTGTGACGACGTCGTGGTGGCCATCTTGTGATGACGTTGCGTGATGCCACCTATGCTTTTATTAGATAGGATTATTTGTTTAATGACTTTGTTCTTTATTCGCCTGTGAATTTCTTGAGGTCCATTTATTCTTTGTCTTTGTTTCCAGCACCACTCTCAATATGTGTTTCACAGTTTCTTGAGTTAAATTGAAATCTGTGAATTAAGTTGAATTCTACAAATTAATCCTTATATTTTTCTCGACCTCTTAGCTTAGATCTATGTGTGTTTGCATTAAAAAAACAAACAAACAAAAGAAAAAAACAACCCTAGGTTTTCATTTACTTTTCAGTTGTCCTCATGAAATTTCTGAGACTCACCTGAGGTTATATAGTCCTTTATTGTCCACAGTCTAATTTTTGAACTGCTGATATCAGAGATTTCCTTATCAAAAAAAGAGAAAAATCTTATAGTGAAACTTAAGACTTTCTAATAAAATAGTTTATGTAGGCCATATACTTAATTGGTACTATAAAAATCAACTTTGAAAATATATTCTTAAAATATGAGTTTGTAATAAATGAGGCATGTGGCCCATCGGCCAAGAGTTTGACATGTTTGTAGATTTTATGTTAAATAGATGATCACTGATTTAGTCATTCTTGTCTCTTCCCTAATGGGGGGAAAAATTCAGTTTTATCACTGAACTGAATGTTACTATAACATTCTTAGGTCAAGAAGTCCAGAATTTACCTTACTTATACTCTGTGATTTATATTTAAAATACAATCAGAAAAGTATTTTCTACTGCTAATTTTGTTTCATTTATTTTCAGACTGCAAGATAAAGTTCGAGAAACTATCGAAGCATTGAGAATGGCTGGTATCAAAGTATGGGTACTTACTGGAGATAAACATGAAACTGCTGTTAGTGTGAGTTTATCATGTGGACATTTTCATAGAACCATGAATATCCTTGAACTTATAAACCAGAAATCAGACAACGAATGTGCTGAACAATTGAGGCAGCTTGCCAGAAGGTAAGAATATAATTATCTGAATCAGATAGTTGAGGGGTAAGTAAACTGTGGCCCACTGCCAGTTTTTTAATGCCCATGAGCCCAAAATAATTTTTATATTATTTGATGGATGAAAAAGAATCCAAAGAATAATATTTCATGTTGTGAAAATTATATAAAATTCATATTTTGATGCCTGTGAATAAAATTTTGTTGGAACACAACCACCTTCATTCATTTACATGTCATCAGTGAAGGCTTTTGCACTATAGCAACACAGCTGAGTATTTACAACAGACCTTATGAAGCATTTTTATCATTTTTCACTGCTGCTTGATACACTTCAAGTTACAGCAACTCAATAGTATCTTGAGTGCCACACATACTGCCATCTGACATTTTACTTTTTATTTACAAACCTCACCTGAGGATATGTTTCCATTGGTTTTGAGAGAGAGAGAGAAGCATCGTTGTGAGAGAAACATCGATTGGTTGCTTCCCGTACAATTGAACCTGCAACCTATTTTTTGTCCTGACCAGGAATCGAACCTGCAACCTTTTGGTTTACAGGACGATGCTCCAACCAACAGAGCCAACCAGCCAGGGCTTACTATATTTTAACTATCATTATTTACTCATTATCTCCAAACAAGAAAAATGGACTTTTAATATCACACTTTTTAAAAAACATATTCTTATTGATTTCAGAGAGGAAGGGAGAGAGAGAAACATCAATGATGAGAGAATCATTGATCGGCTGCCTCCTCCACACCCCCTTCTGGGGATCGAGCACAACCTGGGCATGTGCCCTTGCCTGGAATCAAACCCAGGACTCTTCAGTCTGCAGGCCGACTTGCTATTCACTGAGCCAAACTGGCTAGAGCTAATACCACACTTATCACAGTGAAGTGTTGATTATTTTATCAAATTAGATGCAGCGCAATGCTACTTTGAGTGCTGGCCTTCAACAATATATTAAAGTGTCTCTGAATAATAAATACAATGCTTGCACCAGAATGTAAATCTGTGTATTGCTTCTTTTACCAAGAAAATCTTTACAAAATGGGAGTGGGGAGAAACAGTGGAACCTAATAGTGTGGTCAGTAATGTAGTTGATTTAGATACTGATGCAAGCTTCTTATCTCTTTCTGGCAACAAATAATTTGCCCAGCTGCCAGTAATCATACCATGAGTAGTACTCATATAGCATATGCCCACAAGGGAAGTGTTATCCATGTTTCACCATAGTAATATCTCATGTCACAGTCCATTGTAGGAATTAATATCAAGAACAGTTATGATTCCTTCATCCCTTCGTTTCCTACTTACACATAATTTAGCTCATGATTTTTTCTGAATGTTTTTATTTAATTTTTTTAAATTAGGATTTACTAAATATAACAATGTTTTTATTTTTGTAAGACTGTATACTCACAATTTTGGAGAATATACTGAGATTATATGTTACAGTTCACGTTTAGAAAATATAGTTACTGTGTCTACATATCAGTACATTGTAAAATTGAATATCATCTGTTTTATTCATCATATCAGTCACTCTCAGTTCTACTTAATCTTAACTTCAAGGTAATACAATTTAGTTTGTTCCCTGACATGTCAGTTTTGTAATAATAAAGTCTATAGATGAATGGTCCATCTTTCAGTAAGAATCTTTTGTTTACTAAGCGCGTGTAAATAATATGACTTCAAAGTATCTTCAGAGGACATAATTATTTTCTGTTTTAGAATTACAGAGGATCATGTGATTCAGCATGGGCTGGTGGTGGATGGGACCAGTCTATCTCTTGCGCTCAGGGAGCATGAAAAACTATTTATGGATGTTTGCAGAAATTGCTCAGCTGTGTTATGCTGTCGTATGGCACCACTGCAGAAAGCTAAGGTATGTTTGTGTTATAAAAAGTTCAATTAAAGATACGTAGATCTAAAAGTATTCTTTAAGGTTAATGACTTAACTAGGTCTATTTGGTGGTATGCAGTATATGAATCTTAACTGTGGGTCAGTCATTTCTCATATTATGAATTTTAACCATGTACATTTTTAGACTTGGAATTTTCAGAGTCATTGTAGAAATTTCAGCTATTCATAATAAATAACCTAGGAAGTCTGTGATGGGTAGCAATTTGTGATTTTTCCTGAGACACAAATTTAAGCTGTGACAACTAAAATTTCACAGTTTAGTTACTTACCAACTGAGGGAGCCTATAAGACTTCAGTGGTTCTATTGATCTCTGCTTATTCTTGCATTATTGTGAAATGATAATTCTCTTTATTTAAAATGGCTATTAAGTAATAGAACTTTAGTAAGAAGTTGAAAAGCCAATTGTGATATTAAGTTATATACAAAAATATTTAAATTTCAGCTATGATTCTATGTGAAAGCCTATACAAATATTTTTTATAACTCCAAATTTGTAATTTGAGGTCTTAGACTGTATCCTTCACAAATAGTATCATTTGAAATGTACATCTAAACACTGGTTGTTTCACATATAGATCTAATAAATTAGGCATTCAATAGTTTTTGGCTTCATGGAACTTTCTTATAATGCCTATATTATTATAACACATGTCCCCTCAGTCTGTGGAGACTAAAACTGGAGACCAAACAGAGCTAACATCTAGGTTCTTTATAAAAGTACATTCAAGAATTTCAAAGAAACATTTTTTAAAATTTCATTGAATTTAATTTTGATTGCTTTTTAAATTTTTGAAAATAATTATCTTTGCCTAATAAAGTTCAAATAGTTATTACTTTTTACACAGTTATTAAGCTTTTTACAAAGGTAAACTGTATTTAAAGATTTTTGCTTCCCATAATAAAATCCAAGATAATATTGTGTGTGTTTTTTTGCTTTTTGTTTTTTTTTAAATATTTTTTTATTATTGAAAGTATTCCGGATATCTCCCTTGACTTTATCCCCCTTTACCCTTTTCTTCCCAGCCCCTACCCATCCCCCTAGGTCTTCACTACCCTTATTTGCCCATGTCCATGGCCTGTGTATGTAAGATAATACTGTTCTGCAATGTCATTCTGAAAGACATTTCTAACATCGTAATGGAAAGAGAGACATCCCTCAAAAAATGAACCATAGAGAATATTATTGTCTAATATAAAATTAATTTTTTTCTACTTCCTTCAACAGAGTCATTTCTGATAAATGACTTTCTATAAATATAAGAAATTAAAATTTTACCGTGATTGATTAGTTGTATGTCTTTCAGGTAATAAGACTGATAAAAATCTCACCTGAGAAACCTATAACGTTGGCTGTTGGTGATGGTGCTAATGATGTAAGCATGATACAAGAAGCACATGTTGGCATAGGTGATTGATTTTTCCTTTTTCCCTGAACTTTTAACATTGGTATAATTATTTGGGGATTTTGAATTTTTCTTTTGTAAACTAAAGTATAGTATCAAATACTTGAATGAAAACTGAATGCAACATGGTAATATAGTGTTTCCCTACCAGAAACCTATTATAATTAGCCCAATATTTCAAATATTTTATTTCCAAATTTTCAAAGACATGAATACCACATTAATGAATTTTTCTTTTCCAATTCTCCTTCATAATAAATTAGCTTTATTGTTACATGTAATTTTATACTTTTTAAAGTAGTTTCATATATTATTTTATCCCTTTTAAACTCTAAATTTGTGATTTACATAGTTACCTTCCTGGTTTTAAATTCTCGTTTTAGAATGTTATTTTTTGTCAATCTAAAGATTCTGCAGCTCATTTTAAAGAAAACTTTAGAGATAGAAAATCATACCAAACTGTAATCCTATATAATAAAAGGCTAATACGCAAATAGACTGAACAGCAGAACGACCAGTCACTATGACATGCACTGACCACCAGGGGGCAGAAGCTCAATGTAGGAGCTGCCCCCTGGTGGTCAGTGTGTTCCCACATGGGGAGCGCCGTTCAGCCAGAAGCTGGGCTCACGGCTGACAAGCGGTGGTGGCGGGAGCCCGCCTCCACGGCAGCACTAAGAATGTCTGACTACAAGAAGGCACAGGCCAGGCTAAGGGGACTCCCCCCCCCCCACCCACCCCCACCCCGAGTGCATGAATTTCATGCACCGGACCTCTAGTAAAATATAAAATTCCAAATAGCCTTCTGACTTAATAACCTTTATCCTAATTTTTTTCTTTTTTTGCCTAGCATTTTTATTGGATTCAGAATATGAATTATTTATATTTAAAATATCAGTCACTTACTATTTAAACCATATTCTGACCTGTTTTTCTCACTAATTTTAGTATACAAATACAGAAGTAAAGAGGACAGTATGGGTTTTTCATTAAAGGATAAATTTTTAGTTTCAGAAGAGTGTAACTGGTCCTGTTTTGGAATCATTTCTGTAATATCCTGTGAGTAGTTATTGGGTCTAATGTTTCTATTTTATCTCAAATAAGCTCCTACTTCTTTAGGATAATTAAATTTTCATTTTGAAAACTTAATTTTCTTTCCAGTTTGTTAATTGTTCCCATAATTCTCCCTAACAATTTGATATCTTCCTATATCACATATTAAAGCATAAAAAGCTACAGTATTTATAACAGTTTGAGTCTAGTATGCTAGCAGACAGACTAGTGAATAGGATAGATTTAAACAGATGTTTAAGTAGATTCAGATAGATGTTTAAAACTATTTAAACATAAGTAGGGAAACAACTTACTTGATAAAAAATACTGATTAAACTTGTTAAAGACCGTAAAAAGTAATAGAGGAAAAATTTAATGAATAATCCTGTATTTTGAGGTGTAAAAAGGTCTATTAAGTACAAAACCAAACAAAGCAAGAAAAAGATCAATATGTGTGGCAAAAGTAAATACTGTCCCCCCAAAATTTTAAAGACAGAGTAGTAAAGAATATTTTCAAAATAGATGACAAAGTTTTAATATTCCTAATATGTAAATTCTTAACAAATTAATAAGAAAAATACTATAGTAGAAATAGGTGGAAGGATGTGAACCATCAGTTGTCACAAAAGGAGAAATCTAAAATGAATACTAAATGTATGAAAAAAGGGTTCAGTCTCTCACTAACAAAGAATGCAAGTTTATATTGCCTATCAGAGTGACAAAAATTACAAAGATTGATAAAATATGGAATTAGTAAAGGTATAGATTAGTAAATTATCTTATTTGATGTTTATGGGAGTCAAATTATAAATGTTTCCTGTTGACCTGTCAGTCATGCATCTAGAATTTCTTTGAAGAAAATATGTGAATATGTTGACAAAGACATATTTTATAAACAATGTCCATAATAGTATATTAAGAGACAAAAGTAGATTACAAAACAATCCCATTTTTATACACTTATTTGTATGTATAAAAAATGTACAGACATATAGAATATGAGGAAGGAAAAATCCTAAAAGTATATATACCAAAAATAGTTTTTTTTCTAGATACCGTGAATATAGTTGTCTTTATCTATAACACTTTCAAACATTTCGATCCTTTTATGACAAAAATTAAAATTTTTAATTTTGAAAAATAATTTTTCAAAGCTGCTTCTAGTTTTAAAAAGTAAACTTGGCAATAACTGTTTTGAAAGCTAAAAGATTATCATAACCTAAAAAATGTACTCATTTATCAGATAAAATTATGTACTGATTTCAGATGATAGTGTACTTTAAAAAATCATTTTGTTTGAGTTATGCATGAAGAATTTAAAGAAGTCAAACTTGCTCATTTTTGGTAGGTTCAAATTATTCAACTTGGATATTTTTTATGTTCAGTGAAGTTAAAGCTATTTTATAGCTTCCTTACCATTAGAAATCTATTAACGAGTACTCTGAACTTTTTAGTATAATTTATGTTCTTATTAGATCCGGGACTTTCAATATTATTTTTATAGTAATTATATTTTATATTACATTCTAAACCTTTGAAAATTGATGTTACATGCCTAGTAATTTATATATTTGATTTAGAACAAACTTTTGAAAATCTGCTCTCTACTATATATTAGGATATAGTGATCCTAAATCCAACTTCAACTGCTATAATTAACATATTCATAGATATATCGGGAAAATTGTACTTATCAGTTATCAATGAATTTGCCTTTTTGTCCCCTTTATTGGCAGGAATCATGGGTAAAGAAGGAAGACAAGCTGCAAGAAACAGTGACTATGCAATAGCAAGATTTAAATTTCTCTCCAAGTTGCTCTTTGTTCATGGTCACTTTTATTACATTAGAATAGCTACCCTTGTACAGTATTTTTTTTATAAGGTGAGTTTCGTGGACATATTTTATTTATTTATTTATTTTAAATATGTTTTTATTGATTTTTTAGAGAGAGAGGAAGGGAGAGAGGGAGAGAGATAGAAACATCAATGATGACAGAGAAACATCATCTATTGGCTGCCTCCTGCGCGCCCCCTACTAGGGATTGATCCTACAACCCAGGCATGTGCCCTGACCGAAAATCAAACCAGTGGCCTCTTGGTTCCTGAGTCGATGCTCAACTGCTGAGCTACACTGGCCAGACTCATGGATATATTTTAGAATCAGTTATTGACAGTAAGTTGAGGCTTCAATTTAAGGAATACTATCACCATACAAATTATTCTTAAAAATTGTTCCCATAACAGTTTTTCTTAAAAATCATTTCCATAAAATAAGTTTATGGACATAATTAGTCATGAATCTCATGTGTACTGAGAGAAAGAAAATCAAGGGTTGCCTGGTGCTAAGGGTGCAGGTTTTAGAATTGACTGGAAAGGGATATGGAAAATTTTGCATGAGAGAATAGTTAATCTAGTTTGATTGTGGTGGTGGTTACACAGGTGTATAAATTTGTCAAAACACATTAAAAAATTTACACTTAAAATTGCTATATTTTATTTTATACAGATTTAAACTCAATTAATTCGATTTCTTTTATGTAATTTCGTTTTGAACCAGTGGTAAGTTTTAATTTAACTTCAATATAATGGTTTCAAGCAGGTGTTCTAAATCTTTTTGTGTCATGAATGACCATTAGGTAATCAAGTGAGATGTATAAATTACTCAGTATAGGGCTTGTAAATGCACAAAATAAAATACATAGGATTACAAGGAAACTAATTTTGTTGAAGTACTGTTCTGTCTCTTGACTCTTTTGAGGAAGGTAGGATTTGGTGGAACTCATGTTAAGAGCCCCTGAGTACCAAGACATTTAGTACACCAGAATATCCTATGTTGCCTATATACCTGTACTTAAGTAATAGCTGCAAGCCAATGAAAGAACACAGGTAGATTGCATATCTAATCCTATATAATAAAGAGCTAGGGGTCAGCTTTAGCTCAAGCGGTTACTTCGGATTCTGCTTGTTGCAGACACATAAAGAGCTAATATGCAAATGGTCATCACGTCCTCACGCTATAACTCCGTAATGGCTCTGACACTCAACACTGGGTCTGAGGAATGGGGATCAGCCAGGCACAAATGAGCTCATGAGAGAGGAATGGGGACCAGCCAGGCTACAGTCCGGGAGAGGGACAAGCCGCCCACCCCGCGGTCCCAGGTGCCAGCGCCTACAGCTGCAGCCTGGGTGAAACTGCCTGCCCACAGTCCCCTGCGGCTGTGGCCGGCCCTGGCAAAGGAGGCCTCGGTCCTGGGTGCCTGCGGCCAGCCAGGGTCCCGGGTGCCTGCAACCGACCAGAGGAGGGAATCCTAGGTCCCGGTTGCGGGGCGAGACAGAGGCGATTAGGGACAATCAGGCCAGCAAGGGAGCAGTTAGCGGCGATCAGGCAGGCAGAGGTGGTTAGGGTTGATAAGGCAGGCAGAGGTGTTAAGGGTGATCAGGCAGGCAAGTAGAGGGGTTAGGGGCAATCAGGCAGGCAGGCGAGTGGTTAGGAGTCAGCAGTCCCCAATTGAGAGAGGCAGTTGGACTTCCCCTGAGGGGTCCTGGATTGGAGAGGGTGCAGGCTGGGCTGAGGGAACTCCCCATCCTTGTGCATGAATTTCATGCACTGGGCCTCTAGTCCTATCTAATAATAGAGAAACATGGTAATTAACCATACCTCCGACACACTTCCCATTGGCTAATCAGGGTGATATGCAAATTAACTGCCAACCAAGATGGCGGCCGGCAGCCAGGCAGCTGAAGCGAACAGGAGGCTTGCTTGCTCCAGTGAAGGAGGAAGCCAAGGTTCCCGCCTGCCGCTGCTGGGCTCTGAGCTTGCACTCTAAGCAACTATGTTGCAATTATAGAAGCTAAACCAAGGGTGGGCAAACTTTTTGACTCGAGGGCCACAATGGGTTCTTAAACTGGACCGGAGGGCCAGAACAAAAGCATGGATGGAGTGTTTGTGTGAACTAATATAAATTCAAAGTAAACATCATTACATAAAAGGGTACGGTATTTTTTTTTTTTTAGTTTTATTCATTTCAAATGGGCCGGATCCGGCCCGCGGGCCGTAGTTTGCCCACGGCTGAGCTAAACCATCCCCAGAAATCTGCTTTCAGCCAGCCAGGATCTCAGAGCTGGAGTTGCAACAGTGTTTCAATTATAGAACCCAAACAAACCAAGGTCTCAGAGCTGGAGCCGAGCCTCAGAGCTAAAGCCGGCTCTCAGCTCCAGTGACAGCCATAGAAGGTAAATAAATCCCAGAATAAAAAAGAGAAAAAAAGTGCCGGGGTTCAGCCCCAGCGGGTCCAGGGGTCCCCAAAGGTGTAGACGGAGTCGGCGAAGAAGGAATGACACGGAGACAGCGTTCAGTTGATCAGCAGCCTAGCCAGGATCTCTAGCCCGGATCTCCAGAGAGGTTCTGCTTCGGATCTCCAGCGAGGTTCTGTAGCCATGTTCCCTCGCTAGGTTCTCCAGCCAGGTTCTGTCCAGGCTCTCCAGTCAGGTTCTCCTGCCAATCTCTGTAGTCAGGTTCAGTCCAGGATCCCTTGCCATGTTCTCCCGCTAGGCTCTGTCTCTAGGCTCTGAGGCCAGTCCCTCTCCAGGATCCTCCGGCATGCTCTCTCCAGCGAAGTTCTTCTGTCTCTAGTTCTGTGTTCTAAATTCTGTGTTCTGAGTTCTGAGTGTTTCTGTCTTGTTACAACTGTATTTATACCAGTTGATTCAATCCTATCAATCTCTATTACAAAGGTTAGGGCGTTTCTTATCTCCATTCCAGGGAGAAAAGATTATGTAGTTTAAGCATGATTGTTCGTAGTTAAAGGGATTAATTACCCGCCTGGCACTTAGTTGAGGGGTTTTATTCCCTCCCTAACTTCAGGGGAAAATCCCTACCTGGGGATTCAACCTTTCTCGGAGAGGTGACCTTGGTTAAAACACAGCGCCAAGAAGGTGAGCAAACATATTAAGAACCGTATGCCATATATGCCAGGTCCCTTGAAACAGCAAGGATGGACCGGCTCCCGGCAAAAAAGGAGAGGTTGGGAGTTTCAGTCACCTGCCAGCCTGAAAACGGCCCTCAGCCCCTCATCCAGGCTGGCCAGGCACCCCAGTGGGGACCCCCACCCTGAAGGGGATGTGACCAGCTGCAAACAGCCATCATCCCCTCATCCAGGCTGGCCAGGCACCCAAGCAGGACCCCCACCCTGATCCGGGACACCCTTCAGGGCAAACCAGCCAGCCCCCACCTGTGCACCAGGCCTCTATCCTATATAGTAAAAGGGTAATATGCAAACTGACCCTAACAGCAGAAGGACTGGGAATGACTAGTCACTATGACACACACTGACCACCAGGGGGCAGACGCTCAATGCAGGAGCTGCCCTCTGGTGGTCAGGGCGCTCTCACATGGGAGGAGCTCTGCTCTGCTCAGCCACAAGCCAGACTGATGGCTGCCAGTACAGCGGTGGTGGTGGGAGCCTCTCCTGCCTCCTCAGCAGCGCTAAGGATGTACAACTGCAGTTTAGGCCTGCTCCCTGCTGGCAAGTGGACATCCCCCGAGGGCTGCCGGGCTGCCAGAGGGATGTCTGATTGCCATCTTAGGCTCAATCCCCCGGGGAGCGGGCCTAAGCCAGCAGGTGGTCATCCCCTGAGGGGGTCCCAGACTGTGAGAGGGCACAGGCCGGGCTGAGGAACCCCTCCCCCCCCCTCCCGAGTGCACAAATTTTTGTGCACCGGACCTCTAGTATGTATATATAAAAGCCTAAGCGACTGTTCAACTGTCTGACTGGTAGCTATGATGCGCACTGACCACCAGGGGGCAGACACTCAACACAGAAGCTGCGGTGACTTGGCAGCTGCGTTTCTTGGGTAATGCACCCGGAACCAGAGAAGAGGGAGCCCGATTCCAGGGTGTGTCACCCGTGAACCATCTTTTGCAATGCGGGACCACTCAGGGGATGTTGGAGAGCCGGTTTTGGCCTGATACCCGCAAGCCAGGCCAAGGGACCCCACCGGTGCACGAATCCTAGCTGTGGTAGTTTTTCTTTCTAACTTATAGTTTTGCTGTGACATAAGTATATTGAAATCAGAAGATGTTTGACAGTTCCATTTATTCTGTTTTAAATATTTTAAAGCTACTATACCCCAAAGTTGAAGTAAAACTTACTTGTTGTACTGTATGTGAAAAGTATCGAATAATAATTGGAAGGTATAAATTCAGAATTATGGTATTGCTTGGCAGTGATACAAGTTCAGAGCATTTTATTCTGACATTTGCAGTGCTGTGTGAAATACTTTCAGACATTTTTTAATAAATGGGAATTCTGTTTTTCCATTTTATATGGACAAGTTCTTATAGGTAGATCTTCTGTTCTCCGTATCAATGGAGACTGTGTTTCTAGACTCATTAGTCATTTAAAAAAAAATTTCTTTTTGACCTAAATATTTTAATTATGTCCATTTAATCTTGTTTTTCAGAATGTGTGCTTTATCACACCCCAATTTTTATATCAGTTCTACTGTTTGTTTTCTCAACAAGTAAGTAAATAGAAGCTTTTGTTTTTATACTTTCAGAATAAATTATGTGTATTCAGTGTTTGATAAATCCTTGGTGGGAATTTTTCGTAGTCCTACTGATAATTAGATAAAACTTTTCTAATTAGTGTATTTAATCAGTATAACATTCATAACATTTATTCTGATTTTTAGTTTTATAATGTGTTAATACCAAAGTATATTTTAATTCTGGATACTTTTTAAAAATGGGTATTAACACTTAACAGTTTGAGATAATTTTGTAACATTTTTCAACTTATGTGTATGTAATATTTCTGTAAAATCTATATCAAGCCGGGACAGAAAATTGTTGGGGTTATTACCTCTTCTTTTTTTTTTTTTTTTTTTTTACTCATAAATTTTTTTAGATTTGGAAGGAACCTTACTTGCCTAGTGGTAGAGTTCAGGGATGACATACAGGTTTAATCTCAGAAGCTTATTAAATAATTGGCAGGACCACCAGGAGCACAATATTGAAAGGGGTTCTCAAGCCATAGGCTCAGAAGGAAACCCCTTTTCTTGATTAGCAGTAGCTATACACATGTCACATATTTCCCATCCCTGATCTACTCTGTCTTACTTTATGAAAAAGGAAATTAAAATACACAGAGACTCAGTAACTTGCCCAAGCTCTCATAGCTAAGTTAGTAACTATACCATACTTGGACCTACTGTTTCTGACTAATTGAGCACCCTCTTCACATACCGCACTATACATCTCTAATAGATCAAGACATTTGTTTAAGTTTATTGAAATAACAAGAGCTTAATTATTTTAGGTTTTTCATGATTTTTTTCTATCCTTACTGTTTTCTCCTCTGTTTACAATCCATAACTTCAAATTCTAAATATCTCCTTAGGCATTGATTGCCAATAATGTTTGCTTACTTGACTGAAGTAAAGAATGCTATAAGAGCATATGACAAGGAGAACTAACCTATTTTGATTAAGTTTCAGGGAGTTTACAGTATAATTTAAGATAAAATATTAATAACAATAAAAACAATATGTGAAGCATAGACAAAGTGCTAAGCAAATTAGCACTACCAGTAGTGCATAGGACTGTTTAGAAGAGAAAGCTATCATAAATGTGTAAAGTTTCATGGATCATGCCTTAAAGGAAGTGTAGGACTTAGATGCAAAGACAAAACCATGAAAGCAAAACTAAATGTGTAACATATCAAAGGAATAGTAAGAAACCTAGAAGCATATAGGAGAATTGTGTAAAATTATATCACAGTGACCAAATTGTGGAGAATCTTGAAATATAGATACAAATCACTGTATTTCCAGAATTATTTGACATAATAAAATATTCCAGTTTCTACAAGAAATATAAATCTATGAACATTATATGTGAATGCTTAAGTCAGAAACAAATTGGGATTATTCAAAAGGATTTTTGTATAAATTGGAAAAAATTACATAATTTTTATTTATTTTGATATGCTTCTGTTTTTATATGCATAAGTATAATAAATAATACATTAGAATTTCAAAATTCCTATCAATTTCTCTTTCTAGACATTGTATGACAGCGTGTACCTGACTTTATACAATATTTGTTTTACTTCCCTACCTATTCTGATATATAGTCTACTGGAACAGCATATAAACCCTCATGTATTACAGAACAAGCCCGCCCTCTATCGGTAAGTATTTTCCAGTATTAAGTGTCCATAACATTTCTGATTGCAAGTTACCAGTTTTTAAAAGTACTTTAAAAATAAGCAAATATTTGGTGATTAATACTTTACTAAGGAAAGTACTTTAGTTGTTGTATGGTTTATAATTGTTGAACACAATAATTTTACCAATGTTTTTAGGCATGAACACTTTTATCTTAGTAGTGCATCAGGCAGCAGTTGTATAATTTGCATTTACTGTTGTAAGCCAGTAATATTTTATTTCATGTGCACAAATGAAGTTATTCAGTAATTGGTTGTCTCTAGAGTTTCTAAAATACTGATTTTTATATTCAGGCATTGCCAAATTTATGAGTAGTAATCAATGTAAAATGTAGGGTTAGGGACATTAATTCTTGTCCCATATCCTCTGCCTAAGTCCTGGTTCCACAGAACCAAGTAATCACAGAGATGTGGAACTTTCCTCAGAACCAGTTTGATTTCCACATTAATCTGACCTCCACTCTTATAGAGGCATTCAGTTATCCAGAAATGGCAAAAACTTAACCTTGATTTCCCAGGATATCTAGGACTGGGCTTGACCCAAGATTGGCAAAGACTGGTTTTCTCTGATAGCTATTGATGGACATGAAATCTATTGGGAGCCTCAGTGCTGAACCTAACTCAAATGACTCCACTAAAAAGAACAATCATGGCAGAGTGACTGAATGTTTACAACAGAATATAATACAGATAAATCAACTTTTTACAATTAAACTAAAATATTAGCCTATATCATATTTCTTTATCAAATGAGAACATGAATTTGAAAGTATTATCTATATGTATAAAAGCCTAAGTGACCGTTTGACTGTCCGACCAATAGCTATGACGTGCACTGACCACCCAGGGGCAGACGCTCAACATAGGAGCTGCTGAGCTGCGGTGACTTGCCAGCTGTGGTTCTCGGGTGATGCACCCAGAGCCAGAGAGGAGGGAGCCCGATTCCAGGGTTTGTCACCCAAGAACCACCCCCTCGCAATCCGGGACCCCTCAAGGGATGTCGGAAAGCCGGTTTTGGCCAATTCTCCCAGGCCGGCATGAGGGACCCCACTGGTGCACAACCCCAGTCCTCTAGTGTGACCTATAAGTTGTTACACAGTTATATATTACTAGAGGCCCGGTGCACAAAAATTTGTGCACTCAGGGGCGAGGGGGGGTCCCTCAGCCCGGCCTGTGCCCTCTCGCAGTCTGGGACCCCTTGGGAGATAACGACCTGCTGGCTTGGGCCTGCTCCCAGGTGGCAGAGGGCAGGCCCAATCCCTAGGTGCAGCCCCTGGTCAGGATCAGAGCAGGGCCGATTGGGGAGTTGGGGCACCGCCCCCTGTCATGCACAGAGCAGGGCGATCAGGAGGTTGTGATGCCACCCTCAGTCACGCTCAGGGTAGGGCCGATTGGGGGGTTGGGGCACCGTCCCCTGTCACGCACAGAGCAGGGCCAATCAGGGGGTTGGGGCGCCGCCCTCTGTCACCCACAGAACAGGGCTGATCAGGGGGTTGGGGCACTGCCCCCTGTCACTCACAGAGCAGGGCCCATCAGGGGGGTTGGAGCTCCGTACCCTGTCATGCACAGAGCAGGGCCAATCAGGGGGTTGGGGCGCTGCCCCCTGTCACGCACAGAGCAGGGCCCATCAGGGGGTTGGGGCGCCACCCTCTATCACCCACAGAGCAGGGCCGATCAGGGGATTGGGGCGCTGCCACTGTCACACTCAGGGCAGGGCCGATGGGGAGGTTATGGCTCTACCCCGTCACACACAGAGCAGGGCCCATGGTGGGGAGAGGGGGGTTAGGGCGCCGCACCATGTCACACACAGAGCAGGGCCGATCAGGGGGTTGGGGCGCCGCACCTTGTCCCACACAGAGCCGCAGGGTGATCAGGGGGTTGGGGAGTTCCCCCCATCAGGCACAGAGCAGGGCTGATCAGGGGGTTGGGGCGCCTTCCCCTGTCAGGAACAGAGCAGGGTGGATAGGGAAGTTGTGGCCCCGCCCCCTGTCACACACAGAGCCGCAGAGCGATCGGGGGTTTGGGCGCTGCCCCCTGTCACACTGATCCTGGTGCTGGGAGGCCTCGCAGCTCCGCTGATCCTGGTGCTGGGAGGCATATTACCCTTTTACTATATAGGGTAGAGGCCTGGTGCACGGGTGGGTGCTGGCTGGTTTGCCCTGAAGGGTGTCCTGGATCAGGGTGGGGGTCCCCACTGGGGTGCCTGGCCAGTCTGGGTGAGGGGCTGAGGGCTGTTTTCAGGCTGGGGGTGACTGAAGCTCCCAACCGCTCCTTTTTTCTTTTTTTTCTTTTTTTATTCTGGGCCAGCTTTAGCTTTGAGGCTTGGCTCCAGCTCTTAGGCCTCCGCTGCTGAAAGTAGGTTTCTGGCCTTTGCTTACAATGTTGCAATCCTGCTGGCTGAAGCCCGGTGACTAAAGCAGGTTTCTGGGGTTTTGTTTAGCTTCTATATTTGTTACATAGTTGCTTAGAGTTGCAGCTCAGAGGCCGGCAAGGCAGGCGGGGAACGTTGGAGTCCTCCGTCACTGAAGCAAGCAAGCCTCATGTTAGTTTCAAGCTGCCTGGCTGCTGGCCGCCATCTTGGCTGGCAGTTAATTTGCATATTGCCCTGATTAGCCAATGGGAAGGGTAGCGGTCATACGCCAATTACCATGTTTCTCTTTTATTAGATAGGATTACAAGTAGTGGTTTGATTGTAATGACTGTTGATTAGATAAATAATAAATATGAATCCTAATATGTTCCTTTTTCTCCTATTTTTAAAAAAAATGTAGAGACATTAGTAAAAACCGTCAACTAAGCATGACAAATTTTCTTTACTGGACCATCCTGGGTTTCAGTCATGCCTTCATTTTCTTTTTTGGATCCTATTTTCTAATGGGGAAAGATATATCTCTGCTTGGAAATGGCCAGGTAAAATTTATAGTTTTTAAAAATTGTTAATGATTTTATTTAATTTGGTTTTTGATAACGGGGGGAGGTCAATGGGGGGGGAAAGGAGACATATGTATTACTATTTGTAATACCTTAAACAATAAAATAAAATAAAAATGAAATTCAATTTAAATTATGAAATTGCAGATATTAAATTAAAATGCAATTATAAAAAGGTTTTAACGTTTTTTACTTGATAAAATTTTATGCAAATCAAAAATAAAACAAAAAGGCAATACAATGTAATCTTAATATGAAGCTCAAGGTACCAGGCAGTTTTGCTATTCAAAAATACAAGGGGTTATATTCATGCCCCTGCATGCTGCTGTTCACTCCAGAATTGTGTTTTTAGTAATAGCTACTGTTTACTTAGTGCTTACTTTGTGCTAAGCTCTTTACATACCCCATATCCATAAATCCTCACAATAATTCTGTTGGAGAGATACTATGACCCACCCTTTTTAGATGAGAAATGGGGATTTAGGGTTTAGTTTTTTTGCTTTTAATTGCATGCATTATTTTTTTGGTATGCTTAGGAAGCCCTACAGAGTTTTCTGCCCTTCCTGCTGTTCACACAGCAGTCCACATGATCTTTTAGAAATGAGAATATGATCATCTATCTAATCTGCTCAGAATCATCTAGTGTTTTATTATAAGCCACACTGATTTTCTTGTCACTTGAACAGACCAATTTGTTCCTGCCTTAGGACCTCTGCACTTCCTGTTTCTCTTCTGGGATGCTTTTCTCTCACATGGTTTGCAGAAACATCACTGGCTCAAAAAAGCCTTTCTAGCCCACTCCCGTAAAATGCTGTCTCTTTCACCTTTCATCACTTACTGGCCCCTTACTGTACATTTACATTTCTTCATAGCACTAGTCTGTCCCTCAAGGTAGATATTTTTAGTTTGTTTATCTGTCTCCTCCACTATGTGTAAACTCCATGAGGTCAGCAATTTTGTCTTGTCATTGCTTTATTCCCAAGGCCTAGAATGGTACTTGGCACATAATAGATAATTTCTATTTGCTGAGTATACAAATGAATTATGAATGAGCCTTTTTAACTTGGCTTTATTAATAATTAGGTAACAAATTCAGTTAGAAGAAGTTATCCAAAAAATAAGCAAATAGTGATAGAAAGTGTTTTGAGCATCTGTGTCTTCTGAGCAGGGGTAGAGCTAAGGTTAGTAGAGTTTAAACTTTACACATTTTGGCAGGCCTTCTTTAAGGGGAAAAGAACATACAAGTACAAGCTTAAGTATACTTGAAAATAACTGACTGATACAAATAGGTCCCACTTAACCCAAGCCAGTATAATAAGCCCAACTAACTTCTCTTTAGCCAGATCCCCAAAATGCCTTCTGCCACTCACTTCATTACCAACTCAAGGGGAAGTCAGAATGGAAAGGTGCACTAGTCTTAGCTGATTAATTGCAGTTGAAATACATTACTTTGCCCTGACCAGTTTGGCTCCGTGGATTGAGCGTCGGCCTGCGGATACAAAGGTCCCAGGTTCGATTCTGGTCAAGGGCATGTACCTTGGTTGCGGGCACATCCCCAGTGGGGCGTGTGCAGGAGACAGCTGATTGATGTTTCTTTCTCATCAATGTTTCTAACTCTCTATCCCTCTCCCTTTCTCTCTGTAAAAAATCAATAAAATATATTAAAAAATATATATTAAAAAAAAGGAAATACATTACTTTTACTAATTTCATAAAAAACAAAAAAGCAACAGCAACATGTGAATGTGTTTTTATAGCTCCCCCGGGCCTTGAATGCAAGAAGCAGCCCTAAATAAGCTCTGCTTCTAAGAAAGATTCCATGTAACTGGCCCCTGTAAAACCAGATACTGTACTGAGGGATGAGACAGGAGCAGTTATTACACATCCAGGCACAGGTTCTCTGGCTGCATTTGGTATCTGTCCACATGGCCCTGAAAGAGGAGACTGGCACTCCTCCAAGAGCTGAGCAGAGTGAGACCCACTGTTTTTCAGTATTTCCAGGTAATTTCTAGAGATGATAAAAACAGAAAAAGGAGGGATTCATTATGCCTTTTCATTCTTTTAACCGATAAACTCCCCTAATACCCTTAAATAAAAGAATACTAATTGATATTTTATTGTTGATAACTATTACTTATAGATTGCTGTTTATCAGGCATCCTATCCTTTTTGCAGACCCTAATTATAAAAACCTATAAGATTTCCCCCCATTTTACAAATGAAAAAAGTGAGATACAGAGATGTTAAGTAATTTGTCAAGTAAATACTAATTGTTAGAAATCTGATAACAAAACAGAGCCTTTTAAATAATTTTTAAACCATAGTAAAGACTATGACTACTTTATGAACTAAGTTAACATAAACTTCTAGTTATGCTCTTATTTGTGGAACTTAAATCCTGACATTCTTTGGGGATTCTGCATTTTTAATAAGTTATGTAAGTTTTTACTATAAAAAAAGCCCAGGGGAATACTTTCTGACTTACATTATCACCATTTTCACAAGGAATCCTTGAGGAGTAATTCTATTAGCCATTATCTTTCAGGTATTGGTTTTGTGTGTAATGTTTTTTTTTCTTCTCTGCCTATGCTATCTCCAGAATAACAGTGGCAAGTTATCTGGTGTAACTTCTGGTTGGAATGGTTATAAAAAATAATTGTGATCAAACAATGTTTTATCATTTGTACTGTGTGACAGGAATGAAGCAGTCACTGTATCGTTCTAAATAAAAACAGTCTGTGCTACATAATTCCAAACCCATCTTGGACTTTCATTCTGATAATGTTATGCAATGGATAATAATAATAAACATAGTAATGCTTATGGTGTTTCTTCTCATACTTCTTTGACTTTACTAATCTAGTCATAGATTTCAAATGTAACTGGCTTAAATAATTCAAATGCTTTTAGTAAAGAATGCAGTTACTTTCTGCTTTACTACCAACTTAGTATCATGGTGACACAGTGCAATAATGGTTTATTCTTTCTGTTTAGATGTTTGGTAACTGGACATTTGGCTCCTTGGTCTTCACAGTAATGCTTATTACAGTCACAGTAAAGGTATGGCACAGAAATTAGACAGATGAACACACTTTGTATATGTATAATTCATAGTTAAATTTCTTTAGCCATAGTTGCATATTTTTCCTTTTTCCTTTAGTCATGAATAATTTTACTGATTGCTATTTAATAATTCATTTTTGTCAAAAATCTTTTTTTAAGTTCATTATTTTGAAAACCCTCTGCTGATTATTATGGTCAATAAAGGTTAACCCCACAGTACTTACTCATCTCTGAAATTTTGCTTCTCTGTATATAATGCATGACAACACAAGTTGTTTCAGGCAGTGGAGTTGAAAATATTCATGAAATTTCAATGCTTTTTTCTCACAGAAGAAAAATATTATAAACTTTAATTGTTCAGTTTCATACTAGGATCCTTGCATTAATATTTATCTTCTAAGAAACTTTGTCATAGGAACCTTACTTATAATTAATATATTTCATTCATGATTTTTATCTTGGAGGTTAAAGACTTGTATTAAGGATTTAAACATTTTTTTCCTTTTAGATGGCTTTGGAAACTCATTTTTGGACCTGGATCAACCATTTTGTTACTTGGGGATCCATTATATTCTATTTTGTATTTTCTTTGTTTTATGGAGGGATTCTCTGGTGAGTGATTATATTGTATTTTAATTACATTGATTCAACTCTAATAAATACAGGGTGGGCAAAAGTAGGTTTACAGTTATTAGTATGGAAAATAATCCTATATAATAAAGAGCTAATATGCTAATTAAACCGAACAGCAGACCGTCCGGACGACCTTCCGGATGAAGCCAGGGCTGCGAGGGCCGGCTGAGGCTGTGAGGGGCTGTGAGGGCCGAGCCCCTTGCACAGATTTTGTGCATTGGGCCTCTAGAAGAATAAACTTTAGTGTACTCACAACTGTAAACCTTTTTTTGCCCCACCGCTGTGTTGTGATAGATTTTATTTTGAACAAATAATCTTGAGGTCCTACAAATTTACATCTTTCAGTTGATCTTACTGATATAGAGTAAAAAAGAAACTAACAATTACTGAATATTATATTCTAGGTGTTTTACCTAAGATATTGCATTGATTCATCACTATAATCTTATACTCTCCATATTTTCTATATGGAAACTGAGCCCCAAGATTCCAAAGGTTAAAAAAGAACAAAGCTAGTATTTAAACCCCAATTGTTTTATTCCACAATTAATGCCCTTAACACTAACCATATTTTCTCTAAATTATTTACTAATGTACATACTATAAAGTCACATTGAGCCATTAAGTTTTCATGAATGACAGCTTTTCTATTAAAACTAAATAGTATGCTTCATCTTCATTGGTAAATTACCAATCATATTTTCAGCTACTATGATAGATTAAAAATTAATGCCTCTTCTAAGAGTCTTTTGTAAGTGATGAACAACTAAAGTCTCTCATTTGGAGAATTTATAATACATTTGCCTGCTGTGCCTTTGATCCCTGTATTGGGCAAAAAATTATAGAAGATAAGCAAAAAAAAACTTAGATTAGCTAAATAATTATCTTCCACTTAGGACCATAGAAGGATACTCTTATGAATAACACTTTGTTTATAATGTTTGTTTTTAATGTTCTTTATTTTTGTCATTTCTTTCTCTGTTTCCCCATTTTTAAATATATTTGTAGAGAAGAACCTCTAAGTAGAACTTTTCAACCTAAGATTTGGATAGTCGATCTTTTAATTGCTTAGTAGAGAATATTTTATTGCATACTTTTTCTTGTGTTTATTGGTCTCTTAAGTCTGTATTACTAAGTAATTCTTTTGATATCCTACTAAGATAAGAGTTATCTAGTCAACTACTTGCCACTTTCCTAATAAAAACTATAGTTGTCATTGAAAGTAATTAAATTGAATTTTATTTTTAATAATTAAAGTCTGTCTTAATTTGTTAGTTACTAGAGGCCCAGTGCACAAAATTTGTGCATGGCGGGGGTCCCTCAGCCCGGCCTGCACCCTCTCCAATCCGGGACCCCTTCGGGGATATCCGATCCCTGTGGGATCAGGCCTAAACCAGCAGTTGGACATAGTATTTTCCATACTATTATATAGGATTATTTTCCATACTAACTGCCTGCCTGCCTGATCACCCCTAACTGCTCCCCTGCTGGCCTGATTGCCCCTAATTGTTCCCCTGCTGGCCTGATCACCCCTAACTTCTCCCCTGCTGGCCTGATCACCGCTAACTGCTCCTTTGCCGGCCTGATCACCCCAACTGCTCCCCTGCCGGCCTGATCACCCCTAACTGCTCCCCTGCTAGCCTGATCACCTCTAACTGCTCCCCTGCCAGCCTGATCGCCCCTCACTGTTCCCCTGCTGGCTTGATTGCCCCTAATTGCTCCCCTGCCGGCCTGATTGCCCCTAACTGCTCCCTTGTCTGCCTGATCGCCCCTAACTGCTCCTGTGCCTGCTGGTTTGATCGCCCCTAACTGCCTCTGCCTGCCTGTCTGATCGCCGCTAACCGCCTCTGCCTGCCGGCCTGATCACCCCTAACTGCTCCCCTGCTGGCCTGATTGCCCCTAACTGCTCCTCTGCCGGCCTGATCGCCCCTAATTGCTCCCCTGCTTCTGATTGCCCCTAACTGCTCCCCTGCCTGCATGATCGCCCCTAAACACCTCTGCCTTGGCCCCCACCACCGTAGCTTTGTCGGGAAGACATCCGGTCTATCTGGTCTAATTAGCATATTACCCTTTTGTTGGTATAGATTTAGTTAATTACTGGTTCTAAATTTTGAACATTATCCCAAACTTGTATTCCAAATTAAATTGTAAACCTGCAAATATAGTGGGTTTGTAAACGCACATGTAAAACCACATGACTTTATTTAAGAAACCCTTATCAGTTTCTACTTTTATTAATCCCACTTCCTTTCTTTGCAGGCCATTTTCAGACTCCCAGAATATGTACTTTGTATTTTTTCAGCTCCTATCAAGTGGTTCTGTTTGGTTTGCTATAATTCTCATGGTGGTTATATGTCTGTTTCTTGATATTGTGAAGAAAGTATTTGACAGACATTTCCATCCTACAAATACTGAAAAGGCACAGGTAACCATTTTTATATACAAAATCTTTTATTTAAGGGTCGTTAACAATGAATAGCTATCATTATAATTTGCTTATATCAGAAAATAAATTATTCATTTCTGTATTAAGCATTTTACAGTGTAAATATTAAGTCTAATCTTTTTAAAGTTATTTCTGTTAATTGTATGACTCCTGAGACATAGTAGATGCTTAAGAAATAGAAGCTGCCCTGACTGGTTTGGCTCAGTGGATAGAGCATCGGCCTGCAGACTGAAGGGTCCCAGGTTTGATTCCAGTCAAGGGCATGTACCTTGGTTGCGGGCGCATCCCCAGTGTGGGATGTGCAGGAGGCACCCGATCGAAGTTTCTCTCTCATCGATGTTTCTAACTCTCTATCCCTTTCCCTTCCTCTCTGTAAAAACTCAATAAAAATATATTTAAAAAAAAAAAAATAGAAGCTATTTAGTTGCCTGTGCCTTGTTTGTATATTTGACTTGTACATGAGCCAGAATTCTATCTGATTAATTTGTCTTATTACTATACCATAGCATTGAACCCATAGGCTCAAGAATACATTCTAATTAGCTTTTATGCTGCAATAAACACTGGGATTTTTTAAATCTAAATTTGGAAATTTAGTTACATATTCTATAAATAGAATGTATTCCCTAAGTAAGGATTGAGTTAGGCTTCCTAAGTGGTGCATTGGGGTTTTTGTTTGTTTTGTTTTGTGGTGCTTTTTTGTGAATGCTCACCTGAGGATATTTTTTCCATTTTTAGAGAGAGTGGGCGGGAGGGGAAAGAGAGAGAAATAGAAAAAAACATCGATGTGGGAGAGACACATCAATTGGTTGCCTCTCACACGTGCTCCAACCATGGCCTGGGATCTAACCTATAACAGTGGTACATGCCCTTGACCAGGAATCAAATCCGTGACCCTTTGGTGCTTAGGCCGGCGCTCTAACCGCTGAGATACCGGCCAGGGCAGCATTGGTTTTAATTTCAGTGGTCATATCAACATTTCTTTAGCCTTTATTTGCTTTGGTAACTCAATCCTAACCAATATACATTTTAACACCACTGAAGCAGCATAGGCCTCCGAAGCCTGGCAAACTTAATTCAGATGCTGTTTAACCATTTATGTGTGCCTTTAATCAAGTCATTTTTCTAAGCCTCAATTTCCTCCTCTGTAAAATCAGAATAATAACTACTGTCATACATGATTCTTAGAGATGATGAATATAAAACACGTAACCCTGGGCCTATATGTAGTAAATCCTCAGTAAAAACATAATTAGCCTTCTATCAGTCAGGGCACATACAAGAAACAACCAACAATACATAAATAAATGGAACAACAAATTAATATATATCTCACTCTCTCTCTCCCTTCCTACCTTCTTTCCTCCCTCCCTCCCTCCCTCTCTTCCCCTCCCTTTCTTCTATCTCTCTGAAATCAGTTTTTAAAAAAACATAATTACAAGAATGATGAGGATGTTGCTCTGTGATAATTGATCTCCAAATAAGGTTAAATAATTGTCATAATCTGATTACATATGCATATATTTATATCCGTATGGAAAAACTTTTCTACTCTGTAGTCCATTACTTAAATATATATCAGAAAAGTTTACCTACCTTTTTTTAATCTTAAGAGATAAATATTTACAGTAACAAGAATATTTTTAATAATTGCCTATTATACTTTTTATTATACTTTTTATAGACCTTTAATGAAGATTACGCATTGGTCTTCCCCTTGGTCTATAGAAAGTTATATTTCACCAAAATATATTAATGACATCACTTTAAAAACGATTCTTATTTTTTTTATGTTTTTCTTGATTTGAGAGAGAGAGAGAGAGAGAGAGAGAGAGAGAGAGAGAAATATCACTGATGAGAGAGAATCATTGATCTACTGCCTCTTGCACAATAGAGCCTGCAACCCAGGCATGTGCCCTGAGCGGGAATCACCGGTGACCTCTTGGTTCATGGGTCGACACTCAACCACTGAGCCACCCAGCCAGGCAGAACTTTGTTCTTTATAAAAGTAAATAATTAGATTTATTTACATTTACCTTTAGAAATTCTGTAATAGGCAGTGCATTTGCAAATTATGATGTATTTTCATAGACTTCTTAATAATAAAGGTGATAATATTAGTTCTTGTTACCTTTTTGATAGCCTCTTTCTAAAGGATTACATAGAAATATTTTGTACCTTGAGGATCCTTAGACAAAAAAAGGTTGAAAGTGCTTTATTTATATTGTGGTTCTTTAACCATAAGTTAAAATTGATTAAGAATGGAATGTGTAATAAATCACTCATTCTATCTGTGTGTGAAAGCTGCCATAATCTCCCTTTTTTACTTTCAAATGACTTGACAGTGTTCTATGTTTTCTAATCCAAAGAGGAAATCTCTGCTTCACTCAGGAATCTTTCGTGTTTTGTTTTTTTCCTTCAACAGTATATGGCCATTCAGATCTCATGTGTAACATTATTCCTTTGCTGTAAGCAGTAATCTTTATTATTTCAGTCTTATACTTTGACCTCTGAGTTCACATGATGAAGAATAATTAGAAAGTTGTCAGCCACTTTATTGTTTACCAGAAATATCAAGAAAAATCATATCAAAAGAAAAGTTGTCAGCATTTATTTTGCACTTTGTTTTACTCCAGAATAACAGTGTGGTGTTAAGCATGAAGAAAGCAAGTAACCCTACAAATTTCAGTCATGTATATATGCGATGTATGATATTTCCTGCTCTTATAGGGACAGATGTGTCTTTATATAGGTTGTCCTGTGTCTGTCTCTCAGGTGATGAATACAGCTCACTGACTCTTTGTATGTCCCATCCCTTTTCTGTCCACTTATAGATGTACTCCAACACAGTTGCTTTAAGTGACGAGTTCATCGCACTGCAGCCATTGTCAAGGGCAAGGAATCAGCTGAGCAAACTTAGGTAGAGTAGGAGTAGAACCTTGATAACTTCTGCATGCTAAAGGTCAATTAAACACTATTTAAAAGATGGGCAGAGGCATGAATTAAGAGTGGGCCATTTTTTGTTAGCACAGCTCTGTCTCTAATTTGACCTTTATTAATATGTATGTTAAAACCTAAAAAAATTCATTTTTTCATTGAGAAGAAAATTCAGCATAACAGGACAGAGATCTGTACCTTCTTATATATTTTACACTATTTTTTGTAGCACAATTCTAATGCTTCTGCTTGTCATATTCATATTTAAGAATGCTCCTGCATGTTGAGAAATTTAAGCTAACAAAATTCATCAAAATTTAAAGTTTTAAGTTTCTGTTACTTGAAAGTGAGAGTTGCTCATTTTTTATCTTGCCTTAATCGTGTTGTAAATTCATGTGCATATTTGTCTTTGTACATTGTAACGGCTGCTGAAGCATTTCATATCCTTGCTTCTGTTTAGTGCATCTGTAAATTGAACATATATTTTATATCTCTTATATATACCTTTATCTCTACAGACAGGCCCATTCTGTCAGTTACCACAAAAACAATAACAACAACAACAACAAAAAAACACCACCCAGTAATCTAGAGAAGTCTTTTGATGGAAGAAAATGAAAGCTTAAATCCTAGAACTGTTGGTATTAAGATACCAAAATCATATAGTGTTAACTTTAATTCCAGTCTGGTTTGAAGAGAAAAAGTAATATAACTAAAATATTTGTTTAATTTTGGCACTCTTCAGTTTCTCATTCTATCAGTATTTTGTGGATTCTTAATCATATATAGTATATATATCAGGTGTCCCAAAAAATGTATGCACACACTTTGAATAATTATAAAGGCAGTGTTTATTAAAATACATTTCATTTTCAATATTGAGCTATCAGCTGTTAAAGTATGTATACATTTTTTTGAATACCCTATATTTTTAGTCTTTTTTATTCTCAAGGTTTCTAATCTCTACATTCACTTGATCAAATAAATATTTTTGACAAAGCACCACTTAACCTCTTATGGAACTCTGTGAGTTTATAATTTTGAGCTGTTCTAAAGCTTTGCCAAATCTTTTGAATTTATTATTAGCTTCAAGATTTTTGAAATATTCTACTTTGAATTACAGAGTTATAAAAATTATAGATGAATATATACAAATGAGTGTAAGTGGTAGTCAACTAAATTTTATGTTAAAAAAAAAAACTAAAACAATCTTGAAGATTTGTCTTCACCTTTGGTTGAGCCAAATATGTATATCACATTTTATCTGTATGTGCTTTTTTGAAAACAGTGGGTATTCATCATATATTTGAACATCTAATTAACTCTAAGGCAGTAGGAGAGCTCATTATTTAAAAAAACACTCTTTTGTCAAGTAAAGATAACTTTTTCATTGAGAATAATCATAATATTTTTATGAAATCATATTTTATATATTCAGTTGACTTAAATCAAGCCACAAACAAAGGGTGAGGTAAAAAGATCATAAACTAGAGATTTCAGGCTCCAATCATATAACAAAATAGTAAGTTTGACATTCATCTGTACAAGAACACAGTGATAGCAGGCTATGTTGATTAGGTAGCCTTTGCTGCAAGCCACTCTCCAATCAGGTGGACTAAGAAAGGGTAGATAGTGGACTATCAAATACTAATGCTGCCCTCAGCACTGCTTCCTATATGTCCTAACCAAAGTAGTTCACCTCTCTGAGCTTCCAGGGTTCTCACCCATCAGGTGGTCATTTTACATACTGTGATTTATTTCTGTACTATCAGTATCAAAGGAAAAAAGAAGAAATGCTGTGCTCAATCAAAGGCCAGGGAGAAATAACAGTTGCTTAAATGAGCAGCGAGTGACCACTGGGTGGGCGTTTGCTCACAGCTGCATGAAGAACATGTGCCCACATACATCTCCTGATGCATCCCATGACTTTTGAATACATCTTGGTTTTGAATTGCATTGAACTATATTGCTGGGTGTGATCCATGGTGGCTTGATTGTTTACAGAGAGGAAAATTATACAGATATCAAATACCTTTAAGAGATTTCAAATATTTAATCAGGTCAGTACCCTAAGAACCATTAACACAAAACTATTAGCAATTTTCTTTTGAATAAAAGAAAACTCATTTTGAGTATTTTCTTCTCCCCTGCATTATAGGCAAAGCTATTGTGAAAAGCTATCTTTACATAAACTTAATTGTACCCTTGAAACCAAAAAATTCTATTTTATTTTTTACATATGTATTTTTCATTGGAATAATTATTAGTCAGTTCTAAGACAGAAAATACATAGAAATGAGGAATATTCTGTGTTTTATTCAGTGAAGACTTTTATAATTGTAGAAAGTTCCCAATTAGCTTGGCTATTTGTAAATAGGTCTTCTGAGAAGGGAGCATGAGAGGTGCAAAATGGGACGTATCTTTGCAATGAGAACCCTAAATCTTGGTGACAGGGAATTTGCTTAATAGAAGAAATTTAATTTTATCGAAGGAAACCTGGTTTTAATTTGTCCTTTGTGCACTGAAAAATCATGGCTTTACTTTGTGTGCTTTGTTGTACGCCCCGTAAGAAGCTGCTGCTAGCTCTTTTGTGATCGTAAATGAATGTAGTGGTGTGTGAACATTCATTTGTGCCTCACAGATTGTGGGCCTCAACTTACTGTTTTGATTCTGAACCTGTACACAGTGAAGAGTATTGTCTGTAATATGAGACTTGTTGCTTTTCTGTCCTTCCAGATGGAAGAAGATAAGGGTTCAGTCAGCTCAGCATATGAATTTGCTGAAAGCAAGCACAGAGGGGAGGACAGTAGGCACCTGCTAGCTGAGGCTTGCAGCCAGCAGGACAGTTCTTACGTGCACTAGGTAGTACTGCGCTGGATCTTCCTGGGGACGTATCCGCTAAGTTCTCATGTTTGGGGCATGCTATGGGAGAACTGGCCTGAAATTTTAGTTTTACTTTACTAATTCCTCATTGTTTCTCACATTGTTGTTTTTGTTTACTTGTTTCCTTTTTTGTGATCGTTACTTTTTTATATGTCCATTTTGTATACTTTATTAATCTTCCTTTAGAGTTACACTGTTGAATCATACTTCATCTCAAATTCTAACCTATTAAGGTATTTTTCACAACCTATTGTCTTATATTCAAGAAGTTATTCCTTGTCACTTCTTTTGAAAATATGTGATGCTATTTCTATTATTTCTGAAATCATTTTCCCACTTGAAGTTGTAGTTGTGTATCATTTTACACATCTTAATGTAGTTAGACACTGAATTGCTTATCTAAGTCTACCTCTTGAATTGAATGATCATATGAATGAATTTTGGGATTGGTGCTGAATAGTTTTCTGTTGACTGATATTCACCAAACTCTCAGTTCTTTTCATAAACTTTAATAGTTATATCTTTGTAATAAAAAAAGTGTGAATTTATGAGGGCCTGATTAATAAACCCTCTTGAGAAATAAACCCTGACAACCTTATTGGGATGTGCAAAATATTCTGAGTCGTGGTAATTATGGAGGATAAAAATTCTTACCACTAATGTATTTTTACTTGATCTACTTACCATTTTGTATATTGTACAGCATGTCCTTGAATAATATCATTTCATTTAATGGCTTCTCATTGTAACATTAATGAGATGCTGTAGGAACTTAACTCTTGTTTATATCAATCATCCTATGATAAAATTGGTTTCATCATATGTCATTTCACTTCAAGTCCCACAACCCTATCAATGACTCCTAAATGAGGCCTTGCTGTAATTACTGGTCAAGAAAGAAGGTGCTGTTGTCTCATCTGGGGTAAATCCTAATAAGTGGTGAAACTTTAAAAAACCCCACTACTTGTAGATTGTAAATCAAACCATGGAACAGGTATAATAATATGAAAAACAACTTTTTAAAATTAGATTCCTTTAGTGAATTGCCCTAAATGGGAAAACGTTGAAGATAATTAATCAACTCTCGGTTATTATTATTAATTGAAAAGAAATTTAAAAGAATTCTGAATTTTTATTTTGTTTCGAATGCAAGTTTGAGTGGCTATTTTAAAAGACATGGGTCTGGTGCACCTTTTATATGCCCATTAAAATGTACAGTACGGTTGAGAATTGGGTTCTTAGAATGTTGCTATTAAATAACAGGGGCCTGGTTACTTTTTTTAAAAAAACTATGTTACTTTTACAAAGTGAATTTTCTCATCATTCTCTTGACATTTGGTCTCTCTTCCTATAAACAAGAAGCCAGAAGAATCCTCAAACTATGAATATGACTTTAGTAAAATTGCTGGGGGTATAACCCTGATCTGCAGTTTTTCTCTACTTTTTCACAGAATTTTAATTGGTTGATGAAATATAACCTGAATATTTTTCTTCTCATGCATTTTGCCTTTGGCATATGTTTTTCAGATAAAAATTACTTTTAAAAATAAGTGTTATATAATATCCTCTTATTTTTTTCTGTCTTGCAATTGCATTTTTTTCTGCACTCAAAATTTGGTTGGCCTTGCAAAATCAGACAGAAGGCTATTCTGCGCCCTGAATGTTGCAGTGGGCTAGGGTCTTCTAGTCATCTCCTTCTACTGTCACCAGCCTCTTAAGCCTCTATTGCTTTGTCATTTTTTTGTCTCTGCATTACTGCTGTGAATGCCCTCTTTCAGGCTGTATCTAACAACCACAGGGATAGCAATAGGATGCTATGGCTACTGACCTTTCTCATTCTGGAACCAGGTGCTTACGCCTTAGACCCGAAACCTGCCACTACCAAAAAGAGAATACATTTTATTTATTTTTATTTTTTAAAAATATATTTTATTGATTTTTTACAGAGAGAAAGGGAGAGGGATAGAGAGTTAGGAACGTCGATGAGAGAGAAACATCGATCAGCTGCCTCCTGCACACTCCCTACTGGGTATGTGCCCGCAGCCAAGGTACATGCCCTTGACCAGAATCGAACCCGGGACCCTTGAGTCCGCAGGCCGACACTATCCATTGAGCCAAACCGGTTAGGGCAAGAGAATACATTTTAAACAGTTTCAAGTAACTGCAAGTCTCTTTTCTCTATTGTGACAAAGGTAGAGATACTGCCTCATTTTACAAAGCAGTGAGAGAAAAACCTTAATGGCTAAAAGACTAATTAGTATTAATAAGGCTGCCACCTGTAGCAGGAACTAGATGCATGCCTGATAAATATGGCTGACACTTTATAAAACTAGTATTTTTTTCAAATGTGTGCTGACTTACTGAACAGCTTTTTCATTTGGAGGTTAAAATGAAGGAAAATAATTAGTATTGACATTATTTCTACCAAACACTTTTCCTGTGACATGCTGTAAAATGATTGATACTTAGAAAACTGAATTCTTAATATCAGCTCTGCCATGACTTAGTGCATTACTTAGTGCTATTCTGCTTTACCCCCTCCACCAAAAGTGAGGATCTTATCATTTTTCATAGATACTGGTACTTTTCTTCACCTAAACTACAAATTCCTTGTTATATATTGTTATTTATGTGACCACATTATTAAAATAAAGGAGTCCATCTTTTTGAAACTAGGAATAAACAAAATTATTAAAATAAGCTTACCTTAAAATATAATTATTATATGCATATTTTCATAGTTATATTTAGGCAACACATACAGAAATCTCCTCCTCTCAGGAAATCCCTCAAAGACAGTGTGGAGGTATTCTACCTTTCCAAGTTGTTTATTTTACTTGGAGAGAAGGAAAGAAGGAAGTTTAGAGGAGTGACTGTAAGCTTTGAGGCATGTTTTGGAGAAATATGCCTTGAGTAAGACAGAACAGTTATCTAACTGCCTGCATCAAATGGCTGCCTGTTGCAATTCTTAATAATGAGATGAAGCTATTACTTGTTTTAGGGATGTTATTATTCTTAACCAAATTTGGAATCAGTAATATTTTATGACTTGATTTTATCTTTAAAGGAAAAACATTTTCTTAAACACAAACTTTTTCTCCTTTCATAATTATAGTTAAGGCTCCTTTCCAAATATCTCCTTTAAGGCTATGCAAGGCACTCATTTTGAATATCAAGTATATAAAACAATTTTAAGGACAAAAGAACAAATACGGCTAATAGCTTGATAATTATTATCTAAACTTAAAAACATTACTTGTTTTGATAGGTAATATGTAATAAAGTGATTAAAAGATTTAGAAATGTATGAAAATTTGTTAATATTTAGGAGATTTAGGGAAGATATTTTGTAGAAGCTTCTAATAGGAGAAACTTCTAAGTGTTTACCATCACTGATATAAAAATAACGGAAATAGAGCCGTGAGCCAAAATTTATTTCGAAAGGCAAGTTCTATAAACATGAAAATTGGTATTAGCCATACATAGTCATGTTGAATCTCCATAGTTGTTTTGCTTGGGAGCCTTTCAAGCTCTACATGACGTGGTGGTTCCCAGGAAGAAAGTGGTGGAGTGTGTCTTACAAACTAATCAAAATTTCTCGTAAATTAAAAGTTACTTCTTTGTGCCACCAGGTAGGATCTCACTTCCATTACTATACTTTTCTTTTTTAGTATTTACAATTAGTGAAAAAAAAAAAAAGTACTGATTTCCTCTTTAAATGCTATACCCCATTTCCACCACCAGTTATACTGGCAACTATGGCAACATGTACTCTGGCTGGGCTCCCTGTTCCTGAATATGAGATCAAAGATCTGCATGGGGAAGTGATAGAGCTTGGAAGTTTGCTGGACAACAGCGTGGTGTTATTTTATAGATCTATACAAAAACACAATTAACTAGCATTCAGCATTTTCAAAGCAGCTGGGTTTTTTTTTCTTTTTAGGAAACAAAAAGAACCATTTTTCTTAGTTCAAACGGTGATCCAAGGAAGTCATTTCTTTATATTATTTTTGACATTTCAAGATGTTTACTCTGTTGGGTTGCCCATATATTAATACCTGCCCTTAGATTTTAAAGTGAAAGGTGATGAATGCAAAGCAAGATCATTACCTAATTAGTGCTCTGTCCATCTAGCTGCTGACTTTACAGATGTCATCTTCAGTGAGTTCCCATCAGTTGATTGAGCACCAGCTCTACAGGCAAAGCACAGCTGTTAAACTCTTTGATCTCTCTAGTTTCTGGTCTAGTTCAGTGCTTCCCAGGTAAATGTGGTGCACGACAAGTTAGTTGTTTGCTTGTTTTGTTGTTTTTAATTTCCAGTCCATCACAGACCAATACTTTTATAAAATACAATAAAAATTAATTACTAGGAAATGAAATTTACAAGATATATAAAATAAACCCCAATTTTTAAATTGTTTTTAGATCCAACAGTTATAAAAGTATTATGTCAAGTACTTTAACATTTTCTAATCTTTTATTCTCAGAGTCCAGAAACACTTATATCCTCATGAGCCAGCAATTATTTTTGGATAATACTGATTTATGGATCATGCATTGAGGGCAGGAGTAACAACTACTCTCTCTATGCTTAGGCTAAACATACTAAATACACATCATATTTTTCTGCCCACATACAATTACTACTCATTGTATTCACTTAGCCTGCAGTGCTCGCTCTCCGCCATCTGCAGCTATTGAAATCCCATTCGGTCATCATGGTATATTTCAGATGCCATCTTTTTCACCATATCTTTCATGCCCGCCCACCAATACCATCAATAGCTGGGTGTGAGTTTTCCCTTCTCTTTTTTGATATTTATGGTCTGCCTCATACCATAATTATAAGAAGGCAGTATAATGCCATGGTAAAGAAGTTTGGGCTCTGGAATCAAAGAAACCAAGACTCAAGCTCTAGCTGGGTGACCTTGAACAAATTTTTAACCTCTGTTTCCTCATCTGTAAAATGCTTATGAATATGGTGCCTATCCCAAAAGGTGGTTATAATTCTTAAATGAGATAATCCATGAGAAGCATCTTACATAGGAGGTGGCACACACGGAATAAGCATTCCATTACTTGTTCCTGATTTATCTATTATCTTTTATTAAGCACAGTTCCTTGCCTAATAAATATAAGTTGAATTTAAGTGTTTGTGTCATTTAAGTGATGTCAACAGGCAGTGGAATAGAATCCAAAGGAGATTACCTGATAGTTGGAGAGGTGAGGGGGATTTCATGGAAATGATGACAATTAAACTGAACTTGGTGTAGGGGTCAGCATTCTGACCCTGATTGGTGGCAGGCCCTGACATGTAGCCCCTGGCAAGGAACACTGCCTAGTTGGCAGTGTGGAGACTACAGGAACATTGGTAAGTTAGCAGGAAAGGCAGCCTCAGGTCGTTTATATAGGGTCTTCGGGGTCTCCAGAAGGTGTTGTACTTTCTCCTTTGAGCATTATGTGGGAGCTATGGACTCCTGCTTTCTACAGAGGGCGATTTTGAGATGGTGGAACTCGAGTCCAGGGACCCAAGGAGGAAACTGATGAAATATTGTTACCTAAACCAGTATTTCCTAAACTATTCCTCTGAATATTATCATTCCTCCTGATGTTGATTAATGTTCCCTTGAGGATTTGGGGGCTGTTATTAGGGGAAAAAAACAAAACAAAACGAGTTTCAGAATTGCTCTGTGTCTCACTACCCCCTTGGAGACTGACCATGCACACTGAATCAGACAATCCTTTACTCAGACTTTTGTTGATGTTTCCTAAACTAAATTGGCCACAGAACTTTTTTCGTGAAATTGTAAACATCTCACATTTTTAAAAAATATATATTTCTTTATTGACTTCAGAGAGGAAGGGAGAAGGAGAGAGAGATAGAAACATCAATGGTGAGAGAGAATCATTGATCGGCTGCCTCCTGCACGCCCCCTGCTGGGGATTGAGCCCGCAACCCAGGCATGCGCCCTTGGCTGGAATCGAACCCGGGACCCTTCAGTCTGTTATGCTCTATCCACTGAGCAAAGCCGGCCAGGGCAACATCTCACATTTTAAAAAAACAATACTGTGAACAGCCTAAACCAAGGGTATTGTAAAGGAGAAAGGAAATTTGGCTATTTCTCAGTGCTTACCAGATCCTAGGACATTGGTGCAATCAGGCACTTCCCAATCGGGAACTATGTTGACTTGCACTGCTTGGTATTGGGTAGAATTACTCTGTGCAGGGATTTTGCAAGGCTTCACCAGCTGATTAGGTTCATTCACAATGCCAGGTTATTTGCATTCCACCCTGTCCATCTCTTCTGTCCATTGTGAGTGTCTCCACAAATGTCCCCCATTGTCATCCCTGCTCTCAACACTTGGTGATTCCCAACCTTTGTGAATTACAACCCTCAAATGAATCTATTTTTCTTGTTCTTCCTTTATATTTTTGAAAGATTTGTTATGCAATATGTTATATATGTAAAGTAAAGTGAATGAAAATAAGTTTATTTAAAATGACAAACCTTGAGAAATTTAGCAGTACTCTTGACTATCAAAACCAGGTTTGGGATTCATTGAACTATGTCATACCATTTTTTCCTCATTTAACAGGATTAAAATTATTAGTAGTATGGCTTAAAGTTATCTTGTTGGATTTATGCCTGAATCAATATAAATCTTGCATACTTTCAAGAACTAATTTATTTTAAATCTTAATAGTACTATTTAGTCACTTGTTTAATTGATTTTAATACATATACCATCAGTTAACTTTTTTTTAAAATTTGAGCTGATTAAGGACATGGTTGGCACTTAAGAGTTGCTCAGCAATTTAAGGTAAATTATGTACTTTTTTCAAGGACAGTTATGAAGTGAATATATGTAAGTGCTTAGAACCTGGCATATAGTAATACTACATTAAGTATTTGCTACTATTTTTGTTGTTACAATTATTGTGGTTGTTGAAGGTTGGGATTAGATCCTGCCTGGTTGTTATTTCCCAGTCTTCAAAATAGTTCACACTCCATTTTTCTTGATTGCTAGACATTTTTAGTTGAAATTACAGGAGCATTTCACCTAAACAAAAACTCAAGAATTACAATTCATTATGCTTCTGAGTAGTTGATGTAATTTTGACCATAATAAAATATTGACATTAAAATCCAAAATCTTTGCAGATTTAAATAATGTTCATTGTTTTTGTGTAATTATTTTACTTAACCTCAAATTTAAATATTTTGTATAATTACTCTTAAATTAAGCCTTTCATACCATACATTTTCATATTATAGAAAATATGTTTATATACATTACTTTTAGTTTTAAAGTGCTTGTAATTTTTAATGCTTTTTGAAAAAATAACTAATTTTTTTCTGCTGCAATTTCTCCAGCTTACTGAAACAAATTCAAGTATCAAGTGCTTGGACTCCATGTGCTGTTTCTCAGAAGGAGAAACAGCGTGCGCATCTGTTGGAAGAATGCTGGAACGAGTGATAGGAAGATGTAGTCCGACCCATGTCAGCAGGTGTGAAATTTCTCTAAGTAGCCTTTGCTGCAGATGAGTGTCCTATAAACTGGAACAGATGAACATGCATCCCTAGATACCTAATAAATCAGCAGCTGGTTTTACCAACTGAAGCAGGAAGTGTGCTATTTATTAGCACTCTTTGATGGTAGATTTCACTTTATGGCTTTGGGTAAGGGGTTCTTTCACTAACAAAGGAAGAGAAAGCACCTTTGAAGAAACTTTTCATCTAATGAACAAAAAATTTTGCTTCTTAATCTTTCTAAATGTGGTAAATAGGAGTGTGTATATGGTATTCATATTTGGTTTTTATAACTTTTTACTATGCTACTGTTTTCTTATATATTTTTGTTTGGTTGGATTTTGTATTTATAAAATAATCGACATATAATAGTAAAATCAAAAGATTTTGCTTTTCTTATTCTTGGTCTATATTTTCTAGTCAGTCATTTGAGACTTTGAGGTATTTATAAACACACAAAGACTGTATTGCTGTTTTCCTACTCCTTTTTATCTCTGTAATAAGTTTTATAATCAGTTCGGATTTTTAAGTTTTTACTTGGTATTTATGGTCTAATTAAAAGTTGATAAGCTAGAACAGGCTCTTTAAATTATGGTTTATTAGAATCTTTGCATTTTTGTCTCCTCTAAAATCTATTTCTTTTTTTATAATATACTTTTTATTGATTTCAGAGAGAAAGGGAGAGGGAGAGATAGAAACATCAATAATGAGAGAGAATCATTGATTGGCTGCCTCCTGCACTTCCCCCCACTGAGGATTAAACCCACAACCGAGGCATATGCCCTGAAGGGAATCAAACTGTGACCACCCGATTCATGGGTTGATGCTCCATCACTGAACAATGCCAGCCAGGCCCAAATCTATTTCTTAAAAGATTTATCGGTGCTTGCTTTTGTGGGTCACAACAAACAATGCAGTTTTTTGGTAAATTCTACTTAAATTTATTTGAAAGTGAAATGTATTCATTTCTTCATACATTTCCCCAAGAGACATATCATTTAGGGGATATTATTATTTAGGGGATATTAAGGAATAGCAATAACTTTTCACACTTTGGTGTTCTTTAGGTAGATGATATCATATTCTTAAAATCAAAGCAGCAATGCACTGGTGTACATGAAGGGTTACAGATGAGCAGGGATAGATGGTGATTTCCATTGTCCATAGTGCACCATGTGAATAGTATCACTTTCTGTATGTGCCATGGCTTGGAAAAGGTTGGAAAGTATAGTGAGAAGGGAAAGAAAGACCAAGCTGGTGTGGCTCAGTGGTTGAGCATCAACCCATGAACCAGGAGGTCACTGGTTCCATTCCCAGTCAGGACACATGCCTGGGTTTCGGACTCGAGCCCTAGTGGGGGGCATGCAGGAGGCAGTGGATCAATGATCCTCTTTCATCATTGATGTTCCTATCTCCACTTTTCCCTTCCTTTCTCTGAAATCAATAAACTCTTTTTTTTTTTTTTTAAAGAAAGTACAACAAGAATAGCGAATGAAGGGTGGAGGAGGCACAACTCTTCTGTTGATAAAGGAATTTTTAGTATTTGGTTAGCTTTATGTTTTAAAAATGATGAGTATGATATTCATGTATGATAAAATTCAGGTAACTTTTACTGGTGAACTTGGTAGTTCCCACTCTGCCTTTAATTGTAGCCATGTTGTTATGGTACAGTTGTATTTGTAAACAGCTTTTTTATGTTAATATCATGTCTGTCGTTTCAGTCCCACTTATTTATCATAACATATAATCAAAAATATTCTCATAATACTGTGATATCATTTTGTAATAATTTTATTCCACATAATAGAATTATTATGAGCAGTTAAATTTATTGGGACTTACATGTTATAACTTACACAATTGTATTGTAAAATGCATTATAAGAAAACAGCTTTGTCATGTGCCAGGCCAAAAAGTTTCCCAAAGGAAGTTCCCAAAAGACTTAATGTATATTATTTTACTTACTAAGACAGCTTCATTGCATAGAACTAAGGCAGGAGTTAGAATAAAAGAATACTATAGATATCTATAATACTATCAACTATTAATATATATGTATAGATATATCTATTTTTTTTTTAAGAATACTGTAGAAAGTCACAGAATTTTAAAATTTTCTTTCAGCAGGAAGTTCTCATTAATGACAGGATACATCTTCACTGTTACAAAAAACTAGAATTGATTTTAAATGAACCAAAAATATTTTTCTGCATTATATATGCTCCCACTTTCTTGATATTAATTGTATAGGTAATATGTCTCCATTGTTTTTACATGGTCACTTTTTTTTACTGCATTATCCCTCTTGAGCCTGTCCCAGGCATTATGAGATTTATTTCGGCCTCTTCTCTTAAAGATGGCTGTTATCATTTATACTTTTTTTCACTTAGAATTGTATCATTTTTTTTTGTAGGACTTTATTTTTTTAATAAAATCTTTAACAGTAATTAATATCTTATTTGACAGACTTTAAATATCTTTCTAATTTTGTCCAACATCTAAGGTTATAATTATCAGATGCTTCTTTAATTATCTCCTTTGTTCTTTAAATTAATAACCTAAAAAGTGTTTTGAGATCTGTTCACTTTTTTCCTAGTGGTAAAAATCATATAATATGCAAAACCAGTTGGTATTTTCAAAGGGCTATAGAAAATTGCCACAATTCCATTAAGATCATATTTGAACTTTGAAAGTTATTTTGATACATAGAGTTTTATTCCTATTTTTTACATGTAATTGTATTCGTGAAATATTTTTGGCATTTCTGTTTTGATTTTGGAGCAGCCTTTATTCTACATTTCTATTTTATGTCTAATTTAAGGGCAAGGCTGGTACCTGTTACCAGATATAGAAATCCTTGGCCTATTCCATTAACATATTAAACATAAGAGGGCTTCACTTCAGAAATATAACTACTGCTTTTATAGGACAGATTTCTTTGCTGATAAATCTTTTACTATCCAGGCATAAAAATTCTACTTACATTTTATTAATTGATTGTCAAAGGAATTTGCCATTTTGCAAGCTTGTTTTCAAAGGTCGCATCAAGGTGCTATATGAAAGGCTATGTCATGTTTTACCCTAAAGAGCTGTACTTTAGCAATAAATGATTTTCTGTATGTGTTTTATCAACAGTTACTTCATCTTAATCAAAACTGTTTTCTAATTAGAAAGGAGTTAATAGTTGTTATGTAATTCAGGTATTTAATGTTCTGTCAAATATGATATTTGACATGAATGCACATGTGTGCTTTGAAAAGAAAAATAAATGGAGGAAACCTTATCTAATAACACTTTTATGTAAGCAATAGTTGCAAAGAGGAAAAATTTATATTAAAAACATCGACAATTTGGGACTGGAAACTTGGCTCCAGATAATTGGGGTGTTGATATCATATATGTCTGAGCATACTTTTTTCCTGCATGAATACTTACTCTAAGAAATGTTCATAGTTCTATTTCTTTCATATATTTTACAAATACTGAGTGCCTACTATATACAAGGAGCAGTTTTAGGTGCTAGAAATAGGGTAGTGAACAAGCCTTTCCTTAAACTAAGGTAGATACTGTTTAAGGTTTTCTGGAAACTAGTAAGTTTTGTAAACCATTGGTATGCTTATTGTTTGTTTTCCTCTTTGCCAACTTTGTAAAATTTCCAGGTTCCAAACTTCATTATGACTACTCACTTAATTGATTTAAATTTGAACATACAGTCTCTCTTAGAACAGCGGTCGCCAACCTTTTGGACCTCACAGACCACCAGCGGTCCGTGGACCACCAGTTGGTGACCGCTGTCTTAGAAAACAGCAGATATGTGATAAAAGTGAATATGGGCCATTTTAAATGTTAATTTCTTCTTCTAACATCTTGGTTTAAGGAAAGTGGGAACCCTAGAAAATTACATAAAATGTATTTATTGTTAAATTCTTTTAGTCTTTTAAGAAAAGCCAGCTTTGACTTGGTAATCCTTAAAGCAGGTTAAGCTATTTTAAGCATGACAGGCTATTTTTGATCTTGAGTTACTTAAGCTTAAATTAATACAGCTGCAAATAAAGTATTATATAATGAACTAGAGGCCCAGGGCACGAAATTCATGCACGGGTAGGGTTCCTAGCAGCTGCCAGCTGCTGGCCAGGGCCTCCCTTCCCCAGCTGCCAGCTGGGGCCTTCCTTTGTTTCGCGCTGCCCCCTGGTGGGCAGCACAGTCATAGCGAGCAATCAACTCTGGTCGTTCGTACTCCCAAGGGACATTTTGCATGTTAGGCTTTTATATAGAGAGAAGATTGCTTTATGGGCTTTATCATTAAGACAGTAGCTAACTTTTTCAGACCAGTAGAGGATCATTTGTTCTTAATTAAATGAAAACCCTAGTGTCAGACTTAGAGGTGTCTTTGATGCCTATTGAATAAATCATTCAAACTAATTATGCTAAAATCTTTAGAATAAAATTTATAGCTGAAAAGAAATAAATTAAGAACATACTGCTGTTTCATTCCAAAGTTTTTGGTAAGTGTGATGTTTGTTTGCTTCTGTGATGTCAAAATACAGCCTAGTTGCTTTTCAGTGCATAACTCTTAATAACATACTTATTTTTTACATTAAGATTTTAAGAGAGTCTTATACTCTACTACCTATAGAAAATATTTTAATGCTAACGAATGTCTAAATTGTGGCTATTATTTTTATACTAGAGGCCTGGTGCACGAATCTGTGCACCAGTGGGGTCCCTCATCCTGGCCTGCACCCGCTCACAATCCGAGACCCCTGGGGGATGTAGTAGTGCGTGAAGCGGCAGGCAGGCGGGGAAGAGCGCGAGCCCGGGCTGGACACCATGCCTCTCCCACTCCCCCGGGCCCCACCATGCCTGTAGCACTGCCATGGAGGCAGGAGAGGCTCACGCCACTGTAGTTGCGCTCGCCAGCCATGAGCCTGGCATCTGGCGCCCATCGGTCAGCTGAGCAGTGCTCCCGCTGTGGGAATGCACTGACCACCAGGGGGCAGCTCCTGTGTTGAGCATCTGCTTCCTGGTGGTCAGTGCACATCATAGCAACTGGTCACTTAGGCTTTTATATATAGAGATAGATGATGATTCGATCATTATTTTCCCCAAGTTTTGTATAATCTAAATGTCATGTTTGTTAAACTCATCAAGTATTAAGAACTTCCTTTTAGCATTTAAAAATTAATCAGTGATTATTTTAATACTCAAATTGCATTTTGGTCCTAAGTTTTAGAGTACATTATTTTTTCTCAATTAAAACATAGGTCCTGGTGAGCAAAACTTTTCTCTTATTGTTATTTAGATTATGGAGTGCATCGGATCCTTTCTATACCAACGACAGGAGCATCTTGACTCTCTCCACAATGGACTCATCTACTTGTTAAAAGAGCAGTAGTACTTTGTGGGAGCCATTCAACTCCTTTCCTAAAATTCAGTGTGATCATCCCGGTAATGGCCACACTAGTTCTGCAGAATTACTTTCTGAAATCTCTGTAGTTCATACCCACTCAGAGTTATAATGGCAAACAAAAAAGGGTTTACACGAACCACTCTCAACCCCTTTCATTTAAATCTGAACGTGTTAAAGTTTGTGAATAGATATTTTCCATCTCTTTGTCTGGGTTGTCCCTTGTGTTTGTGGGACTCCTAATGGCATTTCAGCCTCTTGCTGAGGCCACCATATTTTAATATCAAGGTTAAAAAGATAATTCCTACTTAATTGTATTTTTGAGTATTAGCTTACTTGTTGAGTCTTCTATTTAAATCTGCTTTTGCAAATTATGCTGAAAAGTTTGCCTTGAAAACTCTATTTTTTTATTAGAGTTATATTTGAAGCTTTTCATGGGAAAAGTAAATGTGAATAGTAAGAAATTTTGGTCCCTTAGTGACCCATGTTGTGAATTCATTACTGCTTTCTAAGTTCATAGAGAAAATTAGGAGAATGCATTTCCAACCATTATTTACTGCACTATGGGTAGTAAATATATACCAATACCAAACTTCTCTTAATGTACTGTAACACACCAGTAAAGTTAACTATACACATGCAAAGTGTGTATCATATCTTATACATAAATCAGGAATCAAGTCCATTCACCAAATTTCAAATTGATGTTTAATGATATTTTTATGGCAGTATAAAGTGGGTAAATTAGCTATCATTAACATATTATTATTTGATGTGTTTTTCATTTAATCTTTTGCATGCTTTAATCTAGTTAACATATTTAAATTTGTTTTTTTTTCTCTATCTGAAAATTGTTTATAATATTTTATGTCACTGTTGTAAAGTTCAACTATATCAATAAAAAACAAGTTTGGACAGTATTTAAATATTGCAAACATGTTTAATTGTGCAAATCAAAATGTTGGAGTAATTAAATAAAAAATAAAGAGAAGAGCCTCTTTCTGTGGCTTAGAATTACTCTTGCCTTTCAGTAAGCTAGATTATGGAATAAAGGATCTCATACAAGAATCCTATTATTTTTAGGTTAGTATGTGTTATCTGAGTTGTGGCAGACTACTATAGTAAAGGGAAATCTGCCCAGTGTTTCATTATAAGGTATATTTTCAGGTATGGCTATAGAATGTAAGTGAAACAAAGTCTAAAATGCTCAATTTTATGGGTTAATGGCAGCAATAAATTAAAATACTAAGAAATATTGATTAGATATACATTGGGTATTAACTCACTGCACTTGAATATTTAATTTCCATCCAGAATTTATCATGTAGATCCATTGTTACTTGTTTTGATTTAAAGTAATATTGTTTTAAAAAACATTTGGAAATTATTATTGGTTTAAGAACTATTACCCAGCCCTAAGCATATTTAATGATTGTGTTCATATACATTTTAAACTTTATGGAAATGGTTAAATAAGGTTTTGCTAAAGTGTTCCATACAGTTGACAATATAATTCTCTTTTGTAGATTTATTTTGCAGCCTTCCACCCCTTTCCCATTTCATGAATATACGACTTCTTGAATTAGGCTAATAGGGACTAGTCAAGAATTAAAAGTTTACCTTTGTTCACTGGTAAACTATTTTCTTGCTAATATAACGTTTTTTTCAATAATGCAAGAATATTGTGTTATGAATTTCAGCCTAAATATTAATTTTCATAAATAGTCCTTTAACTTAGATATCCCAAAATCGCTTTAGGAAGATTTTGTTATTCTGAAAATATGTTAAAGGGATAATAAAATGTACAGTGGCTATACTTACCAATTCACTTTCCAGAATAGGAAATATTGCTGAAAATATTCAGTAGGGCAATTTCATGGAGCATATTATGGAATTTGCTTTTCTTAGAATTTCTTAAAACAAAATGACATTCAGTGGGCCTGCGTTACATCTACCTAGTTGTGTTTATTTGCCATCAACTAGACTGACTACTGACCCTAGGGAAGGACTACAAAGCCATCAAGCAGCCTCTAAACACTGCAGCAAGGCAAGTCAGCTAACCTGTATGGTGCTTGGGTTAAGGCGTGGTCGATGTAATTTCCTGCATTCTTATTTGAAGTTATTTAAGAACTTTATATTTTAAAAAAAGTAAATGCATCTACTGATAATGCTCATCCTACTCAGTTGTTCATAACCTACTCCACTTAAAGGAAGATTATCTTATAATTGTAAGAAAAAGTGTTTTCTTCTATTTGTTTAAGAGAGTATCAGTGTTGCCTGTAAGTTTCCAATAGTTTTCTATTGCTAATACTCAAATTGTAAAACTATTACTACATAACCAGGAATCTCAGAAAATTTCCCCTTTGCATATTTATTTAAAATTCTTTGGAAAGTACGATGTTAATTAACTTACTCTTATCTGCCAAAACCAGAGTAAGATGCTACATGTGTTATTACTAGTTAATTATTGGTCTCAAATCTATTTTCCTCACTTGTTTGCCTGAAGGCTGTATCACTGAAGATAGTAGCAAGCACCAAGTCAGTTTCCGAAATGGCCCGTCAGCTGTTTTATGACTCAGCAAGCACCCTGCCACAGCTTTAGCAACCATTAGGTTCACCCTATGGGTGTAGGGTGTGGGCTAGTAGAACAACAGGTTTGCTGCCAGGTTGAGAATAAAGAAAGAGGAGAATTTACAGTGTGAATTCCTCTTAAAAACCATCTGCCTTGGGTTTTAATTTCCATTATATCCGAAGGCGTCCTAGACCTGACCCATTGGCACTGTCCTGGTGAGAAGATAAAAGAGTCACATCACCCTGTTAAGAAATACTTTTACTTACACCAGGGTATTTTCTCCTGCATAAGATTGTGAAATTGGGCTATTGGTCTTGTGTGATAAACTTGAGAGACTCTTATCTGATAGGCAGGAGTCAGTGTAGTAAAAAATTTAAATTTTACAAAGTTTTTCAAGTATGCTAGCCTAAAAAGATATTGGGGTCTGAGGGAAAAGGGACAATCATTCATGTTTGTATTTTTATGTAAAGATCAATTTGGTGTCGGTGTTGATAAAAGGAACACCAGAGAGTTACGTAAAACATGTTTCATCAATTCCGGGTCCCCTTATAGAGACACATTTCTATCCTGAAATGAGTTCATCCATTTCATAAAAATAGAACATTATTAATGTGCTGTTTATGTGAGGTAACTTGAATGATATTCCTATAAAAATAGAGCATAATTATGTTTGTAGTAATGGTGACTGCTGGATTTTTGTGAGGAATTAGTAACTGTAAATACTGTAGAAACACTTAGGTTAAAATTGTGGACCTCACACACTGTGGCTGTCTAATATAAGCCTATAAGAATTTTCTGCATTTTTAGTAAATGTAGTTACTATTGTACAGATCTCAGTAATTTTTAAAGTTTATGAAATTATATTTATCTAATAAAATTTTTCCTATATAATTTAAAGTGTTTTTTCATCATTTAAGCATGGTAAGCCTCTCTGCTCATCACAACCAGCACTGCCAGATTTGTGTTGAATTACATTTTACTACATTTACCCTGCGTTACAGTACAAGAATAGCATTATGCTTTTCTCTAACTGCAGTTTTCAAAGTTGTTTGGTTACCCAGGTTTTATAGATGATCAGTACAACTCCTGAAAAGGGGCCTGATAGAAGTGCACCAACTGTAAAGACCAACACTCTTGAACTAGAAAGTGCATCTTTCATGAATAGCTAGCCAGGGAGAATTTGGAAATGTCTTGGTCCATGGAAAATATATGCTTGCTTTAAAATACAACTGAGCCCCAGCCAGTTTGGCTCAGTGGATAGGATGTTGGCCTGTGGACTGAAGGGTCCCAGGTTCGATTCCGGTCAAGGGCCCATGCTCAGGATTGTGGGCTTGATCCCCAGTAGGGGCATTCAGGAGGCAGCCAATCAATGATTCTCATTGATGTTTCTCTCTCTTCCTCTCTGAAATCAATAAAAATATATATTTGAAAAAATGAAATACATATTTATATATAAAATATTCTAACCCTCTAATGACAATTGTTATTCTGATGCTTGCACAGTTGCCAGTTAAAACACACATAATTGTTTAACCAACTTTCATTAAAAGGTAAGCTGTTATATTTGCCCAAATGTTAGTATTTGCAAAGGATGACAATGTATGATATATGTAATGTATTTTTATTTCTGAAATGAATATGATCCTGGACAAGTCACTTTAAGCATCTGTTTTTCTTTTAAAAGGAGGTAAGGGTTTAAACAACCTTTAGCGTAATTTCAGTCTTCAGCTTTTATTACACAACTAGTAGCCCGGTGCACAAAAATTTGTACACTCGGGAGTGAGGGTGAGGGGTGGGGCCAGACCCCTCAGCCCGACCTGCACCCTCTGTCATGTTCCGGGACTCCGGCCACTCCTGGCCTAGGCACAGGCCTACAGGCTTGGGGCTGCCTGGCTCCCGAGGCCCCATTTTATCAAGAGAACAAAGTAGGTGTTAGTTACAGCCCTCACTGAACCCACTACACTGCATCAGTGCATACAACTGCCTCGTTCATGTGCCTGCTTTGCCCTGCTGAATTACTAACATCTTGAGGACATAGCTCTGTCTTATCCTGCTTCACCTTCAGTGCCTGGCCTGGTGCCAGGGACCTGAGAGGGTTTGCTGAGTGAGTGACTAATGAGTGAGTGAATGAGTGAGTGAATGAGCAAGCAGCTACCGGTCGGGATAGTTCGCACTCCGCTCTGGGCTGCCTGACACAAACCCCGGGAAGTTCCCGCCCTGCTCTCAGCGGTCCCTCGCCCCTCTCCCAGCTGCATAGTTTGTACAGGGCAAAGGCGTCCCGGGTGCATTAGCACCTGCCAGCCTCGGATCCCCCAAGGAGAGCCGTTTGTGAGCGTGGCCAATGGCAGATGGGTGCATTAGCACCCGCCAACCCGGGGTCCCCCCAGGAGGGCCATTTGTGGGCGAGGCCAGTAGCAGATCGCTGTGGTCCCGCCCACCAGCTCTGGGTCGGGCCCCATACGGGCCGCCTGCCGCCCGGGTCGCAGATAGCAGGCCTGGATGGCAGCAGGGCAGGCGGGATGGCGCTGTCCCGCCCTGCCTGCAGTATGCAAATTAGCCGCCATCTTTGTTAGCGGTTAACCACCATCTTGGTTGGCAGTTAATTTGCATATTGTCCTAATTAGCCAATGGGAAGTGTATCAGAGGTATGGTTAATTACCCTATTTGTCTTTTATTAGATAGGACTAGAGGCCTGGTGCATGACATTCGTGCATGGGTGGGGGGGGGTGTCCCTCAGCCCGGCCTGCACCCTCTCGCAGTCCAGGTCCCCCAGGGATTGGGCCTAATCCAGCAGGTGGACATCCCTCCTGCAGTCCTGGACCCATCGCTCCTTACCGCCCGCCTGCTCGCTGCTCCTTAGCACTGCTGCGGAGGCGGGAGAGGTGCTGCTGCGCTCACCAGCCATGAGCCAGGCTTCGGGCTGAGTGGTGCTCCCCCTGTGGAAGCTCACTGACCACCAGAGGGTAGTTTCTGCATTGAGCGTCTGCCCCCTGGTGGTCAGTGCGCATCATAGTGACCAGTTGTTCTGGTCATTCAGCCGTAATGGTCATGTAGGCTTTTATTACATAAACTAGTAGCCCAGTGCACGAAATTTGGGCACTGGGGTGGGGGGGAAGGGGCCCCTCAGTCTGGCCTTCACCGTCTCCAATCTGAGACCCCTCAGGGAATGTCCAACTGCCTGTTTGTGCCCACACTTTTAACAGATAACAGCTCCATTGTTTTTTCTTTCTTATGCTTAAAACCATTGGAATTAGTAGGTATTCAAAGTGTGTATACATTTAGGGGGGACACCCTGTATATCTCTAGTCAGCGGTGAAAGAAACCAACAGCAGATTTGGAACCCCCAGACAGGGAACCTTGCTCACTCCCCACATGTCTCCCCACTTCACTTTCCACCTTCGTGGGCAGCAGGAGAATCAACGTTTTCTCTCATTAATTCGGAAAAGCATGTCCTGTCACCCACTGCCCGGCAGGAGTGCGCTAGGCCCCAAGCAAGCGAGGCTCAGTCAGGGCAGCCTTCGCTCATGGGTGCTGGCACCCGAAGAGCACATTCCTCCTCTACAGTCGCCCCAACTATCCCACTGTTTCACTGAGAGGACGGAATTCCTCTCTGCCTCCGGGTTCTTGATCTTGAACGCTGACCGAAGGCACCTCAGCTAGGGCCACCCGCGCCCACCAGGTGTGTCTGTCTGCATCTGCTCCCGCCTCAGCACCTGCATTAACCCCCTAGAGGTGATCTCGTAGCTGCACTGGCCTCCGTGGGAATAGGGCATCACCACTCTGCCCTCTCACTGTCATCTCACAGGCGCCCACCCTCAGCACTCAGAACACCCAGACACTCTCCAAAGGACGTGAGCACATCAGAGGGGATGTGTGCACATCCTGTGGGTGTGTTAGGCATGCTGGGTTGATGGAAGTGCGGTGGAGAGGCGGGGGGAACTTGTGCACGCCTTGGTTTACAACTGTTGCAGGCGCGGGAGGGTGACAGTGTGCTGGGGGATGTTATCACGCCATGGGGGGATGTGCACACCAGAGGCCTCTGGCTTTGCAGATCCGCAAACCCCCATGGTGCAGCCAGGAGGACGTCAGTCTGGCCCGCCATGGTGGCTGTCCCTGCAATCCTGCACCTTCTGGGCCAGGAGGCGGATCTTGCGCAGCCACTCCTGGGTGCTGATGGCCTGCAGGCGCTACTTCAGCTCAGCCTGCAGGCTCCGCTTGGCACGCTCACAGCTGTTACCACCACCATGTGGGGAGTACAGGCCGCCCTCCGCCGGCCTGCCTCCCCTGTCCAGAGCCTCTCTGCGCTGCTCACCTGCCCAGAGTGACTGGGGCTGGGAGGAAGCCAGGCGTCCTGCCCTGCCCAACCCCGGCCGATCCGCCCCTGTGCGAGCTGCCGCCCGCCAGGGTCACAGATCCGGGTCCCAGACCGCGGACAGCCTCAAGCATTGCCCCCCACCTGGCAGGGTCACAGATCCGGGTCCCGGGACAGCGGACAGCCTCCTACACTGCCCCCCACCCGGCAGGGTCACAAATCCGGTCCCAGACTGCGGACAGCCTTGCCCACTGCCGCCCGCCTTCAGTATGCAAATTAGCCGCCATCTTGTTGCTTCAGGGTGGGGGTCTCCACTGGGGTGCCTGGCCAGCCTGGATGCGGGGATGATGGCTGTTTTTAGGCTGCCCGCACCCCCTTCAGGGTGGGGGTCCCCACTGGGGTGCCTGGCCAGTCTGGGTGAGGGGCTTAGGGCCGTTTTCAGGCTGGTGGGCGACTGAAGCTCCCAACCTCTCCTTTTTTTCTTTCTTTTTTTTTTATTCTGGGATTTATTTACCTTCTATGGCTATCACTGGAGCTGAGAGCTGGCTGCAGCTCTGAGACCTCGGCTGCTGAAAGCAGGTATCTGGGTTTGTTCTATAATTGAAACAATGTTGCGATCCTGCTGGCTGAAGCCCGGCTGGCTGAAAGCAGGTTTCTGGGGATTGTTTAGCTTCTATACTGTAACATTGTTTCTTAGAGTGCAAGCTCGGAGGCCGGCAGCAGCAGGTGGGGAACCTTGGCTTCCTCCATCACTGGAGCAAGCATGCCTCCTGTTCGCTTCAGCTGCCTGGCTGCCGGCCGCCATCTTGGTTGGCAGTTAATTTGCATATCACCCTGAGTAGCCAGCGGGAAGCGTGTCGGAGGTACGGTTAATTACCATGTTTGTCTTTATTAGGATATGATGGATTGTATTTTTAATGAAAAAATTTAGGACAAAAAATTTTATGAGCAGTATTTCACCATAAAATTTAGTGAATTTAAAAACAATTCAAGTTTTATTTTTAAGAGCTAACTGACTCAAAAGACAAAGTTACTATAAATGGAGAAAAGTCCACATGCCTCCAAACAGCTCTTTTTGGGAGTGGCAGAGGGCTCTCTGATAAGTCAGACTTTTTAATACTGATTTTTCAGGTAAAATGGTTTGTATTCAAGTAAAATTTGTAGACAATAAAGTGCATAGACTGTAGGATTATATTCTATCATTTTTGACAAATCTGTGCATCTGTGTAATTGTTCCCCCAACCTAGTAAAGAACATTTCCATCATCCCAGAAAGTTCTTTTTTGCCGATTTCAGTGTATTACTCCCTTCCTGCCCTTGGCAATCATATTTCTGTGTTCTCTTTTCATAGGTAAGTCTTAACTGTTCTTGAATTTTTTTAAAAAATAAAAATGAAATTATACAAGGTGTTCACTTTTGTAGGTGTCTTTGTTGCTCAAAATATGCTTCATTCATGTTGTTACATATACCCACAGTTTGTTTTTGCTACTCAGTGGTTTTTCATTTTATGAACATCCCACTATTTACCCTTTCTCTTCTTTATGGACACTTGGATTATTTGGAGTTTGGGGTGGTTATAAATAGTTATTATGAACATGCTTTGTGGACATGTTTTCATTTCATTATGAAATAACTAGTAGGATTGTTGGGTCATAAAGTTTTCCAAAATGATTGTATGTGCCATTTTATGTACACTTATGTACAGTTATGAGAATTCCAGATTTTCTTTTATATCCCATGATTTTAAATTGCATGATGACAAATGATGTTTAACTCCTTTTCATTTGCTTATTGGCAATTTGCCCTTTTTTTCTGAAATGTTCATTCATGTCTGTGGACATTTTTTATTTAGGCTTCTTGTCTCATTCCAGAATGTTTGGAATCCTTTATATAAAGATGTAAGACTTTTGCTAGCATTTTCCCCGTCTGTGGCTTACCTATGTATTTTCTTCATGGTGACTTTGGACAGCAGAGTACTTTGTTTTTTATATGGTCAATATTTTTTTCTCCTTTATGTGCTTTTTGTGTTTTGTCTATTCCAAGATCATGAAGAAATTTTCCTTTTTTTTCTGAAAGCATTATAGTCTTAACTTTTATGTTTGTGATCCATCTCAAATTCATTCATGTGTATGGTGTGAAGCAAGGATTGAGGATATTCCTTCCTAATAATCCCCATGAAGATATGTTTGTTTATTCTCATCGTTGAAAATATTCATCTCCATTTGTTTGGTGCCTCTGTTTAAAATTAATTGGCTAGAGACAACCAAGATGGCAGCATAGGTAAACACCTGACCTTGCTGCCGCATACAACCACATTAAAACTACAACTAAAAGACAAAACGAATAGCATCCAGAACCACGGGAAGGCTGGCTGAGTGGAAATTCTACAACTAGAAGGAAAGAGAAAAGCGCATTGAGTCCGGTAGGAGGTGCAGAGGTGTGGAAGTGTGGAGGTACGGAGGCACAGGTGAAAGGGGCTGGCAGCTGGGTATGCTGTTGTCTTTTTCAATCAGGAGGGAGTTATAAGCTCCCGACTGCTCTGAAATCCAGTTCTGGGTGAGAACCTGGGGACCCAGATTCATATGGAGAGAAACTACTATCTGGCATCAGGCCGGAATGTGAGGGCAGTGTTCTCACAGAGGTGCTTGCAGCATTCACTGTTCCTGCAAGGGGCCGAAGGACACAGAGACCCAGGGACCTATGGGGGAGGGCTGACGGCAACAACTGCTGTTTGCATCACCCTGTGGCTCCCTGAGACCACGCCCCACCCAATTTACAACCCCACCCAAGCTGTGCACAGAGGCTTTTGCATACGAATGGCCTGGCCTTTCTCCGCCTAAAAACCTGTCAAACTGTAGCTGGGTCAGAGAAACCCAGAGCTTCCAAAAGAAGGCCTAAGGCTCATCATCAGCCTGCATTACTTCATAGCTGCGCCTCATCTGGGCAGCTCCAAACCCCAAACAAAGAGGAGGAATCTGTAGATCTCTCTGCAGCTCCTGCTGGGTGGCCTCAGGCGGTGGCGGACTTTACACCTCCGTGGAGATCCAAGAGCCAGTCTACCCAGTGGTCAGAGTGAGACCATCCAGATTATAACTCCTCACATCCATAAGCGACACACTCAGGGGACAGACTCAGTGAGTGCCAAAGCCCCACTTAAGCAAGTCCTGCCCCATAAGGGTGTCTCCAGCACAGAAGTTCTCCCATTGTAGACACAACTGGTCCTCACAGCCAATTGACTTGGAGGTCAATTCCTATCAGTGATACCAACAGCAATAAAGGCTTAACTACAACAAGACTGTGCACACAGCCCACAAAGGGGTGCACCAAGAGTGTCCACCTCAGGTATTTAGGGAGGCTGAGCCATTGGTCCCTATAGGACACCTAGCACACAAAGCCACTCTATCAACACAGGGAAGCATAAAAAATGCAGAGACAAAGAAACAGGTCACAAATGAAAGAAATGGAGGAAGGCAAACTACTGGATATAGAGTTCAAAACCACAGTTATAAGGCTACTCAAGAATCTTCTAGAAACCTCTGAGAAATATAGTGAGACCCTCAAGGATATGAAAAAGGACCAATTAGAAATTAAGCATAGTCCTAACCGGTTTGGCTCAGTGGATAGAGCATCAGCCTGCGGACTCAAGGATCCCAGGTTCGATTCTGGATAAGGGCATGTACCTTGGTTGCGGGCACATCCCCAGGAGGGAGTATGCAGGAGGCAGCTTATCGATGTCTCCCTCTCTCATCGCTGTTTCTAACTCTCTATCCCTCTCCCTTCCTCTCTGTAAAAAATCAATAAAATATATTTTTTTAAAAAAAGAAATTAAGCATACACTGACTGAAATAAAGAATAATATACAGAGATCCAAGAATCAATTTAAAGATTTGAAATACAAAGAAGCAAAAAACACCGAACCGGAAAAGCAAAAGGAAAAAAGAATCCGAAAATATGAAGATAGTGCAAGGAGCCTCTGGGACAACTTCAAGCGTACCAACATCCGAATTATAGGGGTGCCAGAAGAAGAGAGAGAGCAAGATATTGGAAACCTATTTGAAGAAATAATGACAGAATATTTATATATTAGAGATGGTAGTCAAAGACCTCCCCTCACAAGAAGCCTCAAGGCCAAATGGTTTTAAGATAAATTCTAACAAACTTTCAAAATAGCTAATTCCTTACTATGCAAGCTTTCCCAGAAAACAGAGGGAAGTGAGAGGCCTTCCCCAGCTCATTTCATGAAATTAGTGTAATACTGACTCCAGGACCAGAAAAAACCCTCAAACGAATAAATAAAATTATAAGCCCATTTTGTTTATATACATAGATGCAAAATTCTAAATAAAGTAATAGTTAAATGAATCCAACATAGCACTAAAAATAATACACCATGCCGAAACCGGCTTGGCTCAGTGGATAGAGCGTCGGCCTGCGGACTGAAGGGTCCCGGGTTCGATTCTGGTCGGGGGCGTGTACCTGGGTTGCGGGCACATCCCCAGTGGGAGATGTGCAGGAGGCAGCTGATCGATGTTTCTCTCTCATCGATGTTTCTGACTCTCTGTCTCTCTCCCTTCCTCTCTGTGGAAAATCAATAAAATATATTTAAAAAAAATAATAATAATAATACACCATGAAGAATCAGGATTTGTCTCAGTAATGCAAGGACTGTTCAACATCAGAAAAATCCAATAGACTTGTCCATATTAATGAATAGGAAAGGAATTATAATTTTAATTGAAGCAGAACAATCATTTTGCAGAGTTCAATACCTGTCTATAAGTGTTAGCAAGGTAGGAATAGAAAGGACTATTCTCAATTTGGGAAAAGTTACATATATCCAAACCCTACAGCATATATCACACTATATGGATAAATCTCAGACATTTAAGATAAGAAACAAGATTAAGAGAGCCATTATTACCACAAATGTGCAACATAGTATCAGAAAGCCTGCCTAACACTGTCAGATAAAAAGGGAAGGTCATAAAAGGGGAATAAAAGTATATGTCCAAAATATTTACAGACCAAAGAAAACACCTTTAAATAATCCAGGGATAAAAAAACAACTCATAAAAGAAATATAATATTCTGATTCAAATGACAAGGAAAATAAAATTTGTGGGATGTATCTTAAGCAGTGTATCTTAGAGGGAAATGTATAGGTTTAGTGACTTTATTAAAAAGGTTTAATTAATGGACAGATATGCACAAAAAATGAAACTAGACCACCTTCTTACACCAGACACAAGAATGAACTAAAAATGGATTAAAGACTTAAATGTTAGACTTGAAACCATGAAAATCCTAGAAAAAAACATAGGTAATAAAATCTTGGACATTTCGCGTAGCAATATTTTTTCCTGATATATATTTCCTCGAGCAAGGGAAACAAAAGAAAAAAAAATGGAACTACATCAAACTAAAAAGCTTTTGCACAGCAAAGGAAACCAACACAACCCACTGAATGGAAGAACATAGTTGCTGATACATCTGATAAGGGCTTAATATCCAAAATTTATAAGGAACTTATAAAATTCAACACGAAAAAACCCCAGTCCAATTATGAAATGGGCAAAGGAACTGAATAGACACTTCCCCAAAGAGGACAGACAGATGGCCAATAGACATGAAAAGATGTTCAACGTCATTAGCCATTAGAGAAATTTAATGTCAGAATGACTATCAATGAATCACCAAACAAGTGTTAAGGAAGAATTTGGAGAAAAAGGAACCCTCGTTCACTGCTGGTGGGAATGCAGACTGGTGCAGCCACTGTGGAGAACAGTATGGAGTTCCCTCAAAAAAATTAAAAATGGAACTCCCATTTGACCCAGTGATCCCACTTCTGGGAGTATATCCCAAGAAACCAGTACAAGTCAGAAAGAACATGTACATTCCTATGTTCATAGCAGCACAATTTACAATAGCTAAGATTTGGAAACAGCCTAAGTGCCCATCAACTGCTTTATTTGACAGAGACAGAAAACACATTCTTCTCAAGCTCACATTGAACAGTCACCAAGAAAGACCAACCAGATTATGGCCCATGAAACATATTAACAAATTCGAAACCATACTATGTCTGCTCTTAGACCACAATGGAATTAAACTAGAAATCAGTAACTGGAAAATCCTATTACATGGAGATCAAACACTTCTAAATAATATATGGGTCAACAAAGAAAGATCAAGAAAATTTTACAACATTTCTTACTAAATAAAAGGGAAACCACAACTTATTTGTGGAATGCAGCAAAAACACTGCTTAGAAGAAAATGTAAAACATTGAATGCATATATTAGAAAAGGTAAAAAAAAAAATCAATAATCTAAGTTTCTACCCTAGGAAATTTAAAAAAACCAAATTAAGTCCAACGTAAGCAAAAGAAATAATAAACAGAAATCAGTGAAATTAAACAGAAAACAAACCAAAATTTTGTTCTTTGGAAAGATCAATACAACTTAAGCCAGGCTAACTACAAGAACACAAATTACTAATATTAGAAATGAAAGCAAAGACATCACCACAGATACCAAGTACATTAAAAAAGGTAATGAAGTTTAGGAACAACTGTATGCTCACAAATTTGATGAATTAGATGAACTGGCCAATTCACTGAAAGATGTGTCAAAATTCACACAAGAAGAAATAGATTATTTGAATAGACCTATATTAATAGCCTTCAAAAACAGACAGCAGCAGGCTCAGGGTTTGCTGGTAAATTCTAACAAACATTGAAGGAAAAAAATTATACCAGTTCTCTATAATCTCTTACAGAGGATAGACTCAGAGGGAATACTTCCTGACTAATCCTATGAGCCCAGCATTACCCTAATACCAACACCAGACAATTACAGGCATTACAAAAATAAAACTACAGACAAATATCTCCTATGAACATAGACATAAAAATCCTTAGTAAAATGTTTGCCAATGAGGAGTGACGTTGGCATCATGGTGGTGTAAATCATTCCTTTTTTCCTTCCTCTTTGTCTTATAACAAATCAGAGATCCACCTACCTGTGCACCCAAAAATGGCTTGGACCAGGGAGGAGACTGAGGACCCCAAAGAGTGGCAGCAGCAGGTTACCATGACCTCTGACAGTGGTGGTAGGAGATGAATGGGGGGTCTACCTGGCCACTTGTGCTGCAGCTGGAAGGACCTGTTGCTCTCTCTGAGGAATGATTGCAGTAACTTAGGGGGCAGGAAAGGGAAGAAGGCAGACAGAGTTGAAAACACTTTCCCTGCTGTCTGCCTTGAGATTCTGGCATGAGGTCTGCCCACAGACCTTTGAGACCACCTCCAACTCTATTAGAGGATCTCCCTACCAGGCAGTGAACACACCCAAAACCCCTAGCACATACCTCCCTTCACTGCCACCACCCCTTCTTTTTTCCCTCCACCAGTTTTTTTGTTGTTGTTTAATGGTGAGTCACCTCTGGTAAGAGAAACCAAAAATTTGTGCTATAGGGCCACTTTCTGTAAAACAAAAGAAGGGCTCCTAATTACCAACCTGTTAAACTGTTAGAGTCAAAGTTAAGCAAAGTCTTAACTAAGTAAGAAAGGTATTCACTACTTCAGATATGGCAGCAGAGGCCCTTTTCATCAAGCACTATGAAAAGTCACAATAATACTATCACACAAAAAATACAATATTCCAGCAGCCAAACCCAAAGACACAGAATATTGTGATCTAACAAAATGCAAGATAGCTGTTGTGAGGAAATTCAATAAGCAGAAAATAAACAAATGGGACTACATCAAAATAAAAAGCTTCTGCACAGCAAAAGAAACCATCAACAAAACAACAAGAGAGCCCACTGTATGGGAGAACATATTTGGCAATGATACATCTGATAAGGGCTTAATATTCAAAATATATAAGGGACTCATACAACTTAATAAAAGGAAGACAATCCAATTTAAAAATGGGCAAAGGGCCCTAACTGGTTTGGCTCAGTGGATAGTGTGTCAGCCTGCGGACTGAAAGGTCCCAGGTTTGATTCCGGTCAAGGGCATGTACCTTGGTTACGGGCATATACCCAGTAGGGGCTGTGCAGGAGGCAGCTGATTGATGTTTCTCTCTCATCAATGTTTCTAACTCTCTATCCCTCTCCCTTCCTCTCTGTAAAAAATCAATAAAAGATATTTTTTAAAAAATGGGCAAAGGACCTAAATAGACACTTCTCCAAAGAAGACATACAGAAGGCCAAGAGACATATGAAAAAAGCTCAAAAGTCACTAATCATCTGAGAGATGCAATCAAAACAACGAGGTACCATCTCACACCTGTCAGAATGGCTACCATCAACAAATGACAAGTGCTGCCACAAGGATGTAGAGAAAAGGGAACCCTAATATACTGCTGGTGGAATGCAGACTGGTGCAACCATTATGGAAAACAGTATGGAATTTCCTCAAAAAATTAAATATGGAACTGCAATTTGACCCAGTGATCTCATTTCTAGGAATATATCCTAAGAAACCCACAACACCAATCAGAAAGAATGTATGCATCCCTATGTTCATAGCAGCACAATTTACAATAGCTAAGATTTGGAAACAGCCCAAGTGCCCATCAGCAGATGAGTGGATAAAAAGGCTGGCGGGGGGGGGGGGGGGGGGGTGGGGGTATATTTATACCATGAAATACTATGCAGCAGTAACAAAGAATCTCTTACCCTTTGAGACAGCATGGAGACCTGGAGGTCTCCCTTCCTCTCTGTAAAAAATCAATAAAATATATTCTTTTAAAAAAAGGAGAAATTGTGAATCACCATGGAAAATACCAACTTACAAAGATAGAAACAGAAGGAAAAGTAAATAATGGAGAGATAAAATGACCAGAAGGCAACAAATAAAATGGCAGTAGTAAATCCTTACATATCATTAATCCCCCTGGATGTAAACGGATTGAACTCACCTATCAATGGCATTCAGTGGCTAGCTGGATGAAAACAAACAAAAAACAAGAGCCAACTTTATGCTGCCTACAGGAGACTTATTTCATCTCTAAAAATACATATAGGCATTCCAAGCAAACAAGCGAAAGAAGGCAGTGTAGACATATCAGACAAAATAGACTTCAAACCAAAAAGGGTAACAATTTGTCTCTAATTGATCTATTCTTGTTCATCAAATTATGTTGATCATTATATCCCACATATGAGTGAGATCATGTGATATTTTTCTTTCTCCGACTGGCTTATTTCGCTTAGCATAATGCTCTCCAGTTCCATCCGTGCTGTGGCAAATGGTAAAAATTCCTTCTTTTTAATAGTGGCACAGTATTCCATTGTGTAGATGTACCACAGTTTTCTAATCCACTCATCTGCTGATGGACACTTAGGCTGTTTCCAAATTTTAGCTACGGTAAATTGTGCTGCTATGAACATAGGGGTGCATATATCCTTTCTGATTGGTGTTTCTGTTTTCTTGGGATATATGGGAAAAAATTGAAAGCATTTCCTTTGAGATCAGGAACAAGACAAGGATGCCTACTCTCTCCACTCTTAGTAAGTACCGAAAAGGTCTGGCCAGAGCATTTAGGCAGAACAATGAAATAAAAGGCATTCAAATCAGAGATAGAGTAAAATTGTAACTACTTGCTGATATATAGAAAATCCCAAAGAGTTAGTAAAAAAAAAAAACTATTAGAATTGCCCTGGCCAGTGTGCCTCAGTTTGTTCAGCATCATTTTGTGCAGCAAAGATTGCCAGTTTGGTTCCTGGTCAGGGCACATGCCTGGTTTTAGGCTCGATCCCTGGTAGGGAGCGTGCAGGAGGCAACCAATCAATATTTCACTCTTACATTGTTGTTTATCTCCCTCTCCCTAAAAATCAATTTTAAAATACATTTTTTAAAAACAATTGGAATCAATAATTTTAGGATAGAGGCAGGATCCAAAATCAACATGCACTAATGATGAAGCATCTGAAAAAGAAATAAAATGATCCCACTCTTGTGCATAAATACGTAGGAATAAAGTTAACCAAGGAAGTGAAAGATCTGTACAATGAAAACTACAAGACTTTGCTGAAAGAAATCAGTGAGACACAAACAAATGGAAAGACAGTCCATGTTCATAGACTGGAAGAATGAATATTGTTAAAAATGGCCATACTTTTCAAAGCTACCTACAGATTCAATGCAATCCCCATCAACATACCAAAGGCATTCTTCACAGAAATATAAAAAGCAAACCTAAAATGTGTGTGAAACCATAAAAGACCCCAAATAGCCAAAACAATCCTGAGGAAAAAAGAATTAACATGGAAGTAACACGCTTCAAATTATACTACAAGCCATAGTAATTAACATGGAAGTAACAGATTTCAAATTATACTATAAGCTGTAGTAATTTTAAAAAAAAGAGTATGGTACTAGCGCAATAACAGACACATTGGACAGTGAAACAAAATAGAGATCCCAAAATTACTGTAAGTCCAGCATATACCATCAGCTAATTTTTAACAAAGGAGCCAAAACCACCCAAGGAAAAAAGGATAATTTCCTTAACACACAGTGCTGGCAAAACTGGAGAAACATATGCCGAATGGTGAAGTTGGACCCCTGTATCCATACCACTCAAAAATTAACTCACAATGGATCAAAGATTTAAACATGCCCTGGCCAATGTGGTTCAGTTGGTTGAGTGTGGTCCCATGCACCAAAAGGTCGCTGGTTCAATTCCCGGTCAGGGCACACACAAAAAATTAATTAACATAAGACCTGATACCATAAAACTATATGAAAAGATAGGGAAGAATCTTATTGATAGTGGTCTTGGCAGTGATTTTTTTTGGATGACAACAAAAGAAAAAATCAACAAATAGGACTATAGCAAATTCAAAAGCTTCTGCACAGCAATAGAAATAATTACCAAAATGAAAAAAAAGCCTGTAGAAGTGAAAATTTTTACAGACCACATTGGAAAAAGGGTTAATATCCAAAATTTATAAAGAACTCATACAACTTACTAACAAAGAACAAACAATACAATTTTAAAAAGGGCAGTAGAGCTAAATAGACATTTTTTCAAAGAGAACATCAAAATGGGCAACAGGCAAATGAAAAGATGCTCAATGTTGCTAATCGTCAGGGAAATGCAACTCAGAACCACAATGAAATAGCACCTCACACCTGTTAGAGTGGCTATCATCAAGAAAACGAGACAACAGGTGCTGGCAAGGATGTGGTGAAAAGGAAATTATCATACATTGTTGGCAATGTAAATTGTCCAAGCACTATGGAAAACAATATGGAGATTATTCAAAAAATCAAAAATAGCCCTTGCTGGTTTGGCTCAGTGGATAGAGTGTCAGTCTGCAGACTGAAGGGTCCCAGGTTCGATTCCAGTCAAGAGCATATGCCTGGGTTGTGGGCTTGATCCCCAGTAGGAGATGTGAGGGAAGCAGCCAATCAATGATTCTCATCATTGATGTTTCTCTCCCTCTCCCTTCCTCTCTGAAATCAATAAAGAAAAATTTTTTTAAATCAAAAATAGGTCTACCATACAATCCAGCAATTCCATTTCTTGGTACATATCCAAAGAAATTGAAAACAAGATTTCAACAAGATATATACACTCTCAGGTTTATCACAGCATTATTCACAATAGCCAAGATATGAAAACAACCCAAATGCCTATCAACGGGTAAATAAAAACGATGTGGTCCATATGTACAGTGGAATATTTAACCATGAGAAAGGAGGCTAGCCTGCCATTTTCAACAATATGGATGGGCCTTGAGCACATTATGTATGCAAAGTGAAACAAGATAAGTTCTGTATGATATCACTTATATGTGGAATCTAAAAAAGTTAAATCTGAAAAAAATAAAACAAAAACCACAAAGCAATAAAATGGTAGTTACCAGAGCATGGGAAGTGGGGGACAGGATCAATCCTGTTTAAGATACAAACCTATAATGAGTAGTAAATAAGCCATAGAGATCTAAGGCACAGTATAATGAATACAGACAATACTATTGTACTATAATTATGTACTGTGACAATCATATTACAATATGTAAATGTATTAAAGTAGCATGCTATACACCTTAAACTTGCACAATGTTAAAAGACATTTAAATAATAAAGTTTATGAAAGTGCTAAAAAAAAAAAGCAAATCCAATCCAGTGTTTATTCCAAGTGTGCAAGGCTGGTTCAACATTCTAAATTCCATGAAGTGCACACCTCAAGTGCATATGGTGTTGTATATTAATTATACCAATGTACCACATCAATAGGCTAAAGTAGGAAAACTACATTGTTTCATCAACAGATACAGAAAAAACATTTGATAAAATTCAATACTCATTCATGATTAAAAAACAAAAAAGCTCTCATCAAACCAGTAATAGAGGTCAGTTTCCTCAACGGAAGGACACCTTCCAAGTGAATCTACAGCTAACACACGTAATGATGAGAAACGGATTTCCCACGAGGATCGTGTACAAGACAAAGATTCCCCTTTCACCATCCCTTTCAACATCATACTGGAAGTTCCAGATAGTGCAATAAGAAAAGGAAAAAATAAAACTGTCTTTCTTCACAGATGATATGACCATCTATGAAGAAAATAAATTTTAAAAACTTCTGGAACTAATACATGATTGTAGAAAGGTTGCAGGGCACAAGGTTAAAATACAAAAGTTAATCATTTACCAGCAATGAACAAGTGGAATTTGAAATGGAAAACAATACCAATTACATTAACATCCCCCCCCAAATGAAATAATCCAATTGTCCCCATCACAGTAAATGACACCATCATCCATACAATATTCAAATCAAATTTTTCTCTCCTTCCCTCTGATATATAATCCACCATTAAATTTTTTAAAATATATTTTTATTGATTTCAGAGAGGAAAGGAGAGGAAGAGATAGAAACATCAATGATGGAGAGAGAATCATTGATCAGCTGCCTCCTGCACGCCCCCCACGGGGGATCAAGCCCGCAACCGGAATTGAACCTGGAACCGTTTAGTCTGCAGGCCGATGCTCTATCCACTGAGCAAAACCAGCTAGGGCTCCACCATTAAAATTTTAACCCCCCTTTAATATATATCTCTAGTCTGCTCACCCCCTCTTCTACCATTGTCACACCAGTTCAAGCCAGCATCACCTCTAACCTAGAGAGCAACCTACCAACAGTGGGGACCATTCTCCACACAGTCATCATTTAAAAACCAAACAAGTTTGCTTCCTGGTAATGTCTCCAAAGATGTCCAGTTGTACTTAGAAATTCAGACTGAAGGGCTGGCTCAAAAAATCGTAAGAGATGTGGCTCCTGCCTATCCCTCTGACCTCATCCCATGCCACTCCCCGTCGCCCACTGCACTGACACCTCATTGCCTTCCCTTCTGTTCTTCAAACTTATGCCTCAGGGACTTTCCACTATGTTCTCTCTACCGGCACGTGGAATGTTTCTCTCTGCTATATCTTCATGTGGCTATATCTTCTTTCCTTTTGGAGCTCTGGCCTGCTGAACCAACTCAGAATCTAGAAGCAGGACTAGATAGATTAAAAATAAGTAAACCAAAAAACTCAGATACACCAAAGTTTGTGAACCAATAAGCTAAGGTTTCTTTTCCTTATGTCTATAAGTTACAGAGTTGTTAATGAACCCAGAAATAAAAAGCATCTGAGTATCCAATAAGTTTTCTTGTTTCCCTTAGAAATACTTTTCACATTTGTGCATGTAGTTGGTAGATAAGGCCACATACCACTGCAACATGTCCAACAGCAATATATAGGCCTAAAGAGAAGAGGTGTAACATTCTGTTATTACGTTACATAGAGAGTTGCAGTCAGCAGCCAGCCTGTTCCATGAAGTCAGTCATCCAGGGATTCACAATTTTTTTCATCCTGACGATCTGTCATCCAAGGGCATTATCACCACCTATTTGGTTGAGGTTGGGTTGACATGGGTTCTAGTTGACAGAAGATAATTTAGAAGTCATGCTGTTTAAGACATTGGTCCAGAATTAAAGATTCATCAAATCTGCTTATTCTATTGGTAAGAACTTAGTCATATGCTACACCTAACTAAAGGCAGAACCAAACAGGTAACCACTTCCAGCTACAACTGTGGAAGCAGGGAAGAGCAGGTTTGATGGATTCTGCCAGTGTATGTGGAGCAAGTTTTTATTTAACACTTAAGGTTACTCAAGGACATCTGTTCTACCGCAGAATGACCCAACAGATTGGAGCTAGTTGGTTGCATATATTTCACATGAAGGCATTATGGAATCAGAGACTGTTGATATAGAAGGAATCCTCATTTGACTGATGTGAAAACAGACTAACCCTCAAAGTCACAGTGATCAGTAGTGGAATTTTTCTGATACTTGCACGTTCTCAATTCCCACAATTGCAACTCTAAGCTAGTATCAAGATGTACACACTGTGCTAGTTGGTTTGGCTCAGTGCATTGAGCGCCGGCCTCGGACTGAAGAGTCAAATGCATGTACCTCAGTTGCAGGCTCAATCCCGGCCCCCGTTGGGCCACATCACATGTGGGAGGCAACCAATCGATGTATCTCTCTGTGTCTCTATCCCTCCCCTTCCACTCTCTCTAAAAATAACAATGGAAAAAATACCCTGGAGTGAGGATTAACAACAACAAAAGATGTGCACACTAAATAACTGGCTAGTCATACAACCACCTCTAAGTTGCTGAGACATCGTTGAGTTCATTCCATGATGCCTCTGTTCCATACACTGAAAGCAGTATGCCTCATTCTGTTGAATTAATAAAAATCTTAAGTAAAATCTATTCCTTTCTAAAAATCTTGCCGTAGAAGAAAAAATACTGATTGAAGAATATATACTAACGCAATAAGAAATAGCTATTGTGCAGTAGTGTTCTAGTCCTTAATGACTGTTATTCATGGGTTGATTGCAAAAGTAGAATCAGGTGCTTACAAATTGGAAAACTGTAACAATGTTTAAAGGCTTTGGAATTAAGTTACAGTTCAGAGCTTGGCTCTACCACTTATTAGCTAGTTATAAGTTACTGTCTTGGAGCCTCACTTTTTCTCATTGTAAGATTTCTCATTAATAGAAAGTTATAAACAAAAATTCATTTGATTAGGGTTACAAGTGACAGTCTAAATCCACCTGCTTCCCAGTCTGTAGGGAGCAGAGAGAGCAGCAACTTTAGAATGAGGTCAAACTACAGTCACTTCTACTAGTAATTCACAGTAGTTATGGTCTATAAAGTTGCCGTAAATACTGAAACATTGCTTCCAGGGAAAAACAGGTCCTGCAAGCCTCTGGTCACATTTCCATCAACCAATCCATATATAGCCTTGTTTTATTTGTGTTTCTCTTTAAAGACACTTCATTTAATATAAAGTGATTCATTTACATTGAACTCACAGCCTCATAATTCTAACTCATGCCTGAACAAAGCTAATCTAACACTTGCATTTTCTCTGTAAGGCACATCACAGCCTTCTTGTGCTTAGGGACACTAGCCGGCACTTCAGCACTATACTTGGTGGCCATTTTAAATAGCAAAATCACCCACACAGAGCACAAAAATGTGGGAAACTGAATATATCATGAAGAGACACTTGTTTACAGTCTGAGAGCTGAAACCTGATGGCAGGACATCCATCACCTTGTTCAATTTCAGCTAGGAGTGTGCACGGCCGTCAACGCAAATTTCTGTCACTCGACATGCAGCCTCAAATGACTGCTTAGGTGCTGCCAGTACTGATTTGGGCATTACAAATAGATTTCAGAAAGAAGGCAAATTCAATACGAAATCAGGAAATAACCACCAATTATACTCTTAATTGGTAAATCAATACCAAAGATGTAATGTATAGTCACTGTGTGTGCTGAAGAGTTCAGAATCAAATAAAGCATAGCCTTGTTACCAGTACTGTCCTACAGTCTAATGGAAGGCACACAAGTATCATCATGGTGTGTTATGGTAGTGCTACTGAAACAATAAGGAGAGAGGGGGGTGGGGTGCAGAAGCACGGAGGAAAGCCATCCCCATCAGCCTGAGGCAGCAGAGCAAAGCTTCCCAGGATGGGGACTCAAGAAGAGGGTTGGTTGCTGTTGCTACTGTAAAAATTAGTATGAATCATTTAAAGGAAAGGGCGTGGAAAGTGGAAACTCCAAGGAAAGACTGTGAAAAGCCCCCAAGGTGCAAACACCCACCCACACAAAGGCTGCCATGAGCTGGGCGCAGGCAGGACGTGCTGTGCGGAGGAGCGGATGTTATCAGTAAGAACACGCTCTTGCTCACTCACCAGCCTGTCTCTCCTGCAGCATCAATTACCGTCTGCTGGATCTCTCACCAGCACACAACCAGAACATTCTTTCTCCCACCTTTACAAAAGATTTCCTTGACTATGCTTCCCCTTCCGGCTACCACAGATTCTTTGCTACCTTTGTAGCAAAACTATTTGAGAGTTGTCTGTACTCACTATCCCATTCCTCTCAATTCTCTCTTGAACCCACTCCAGTCAGGTTTTCCCTTTCCGTGACTCCACTGAAATCTATTCATCAGCGTCAACAATGGCTTCCATGTTGCCAAATCCAGCATTTAGTTTGAGATGTGTGTTTTTTAGCTACTGCAGCCTTTGACATAATTCCTCTCTTTTCCTGGGAACAGTCTCTTCACTTGGCTCCGACAACACTTCTGTTTTTCCTCCAGCCTCACTGGTCGCACCATCTCCGTTTTCCTTGCTGTTTCTTCCACACCAAACTGATCTCTTAATTTGGAATGTTTCAGGGCTCAGTCTTTAAACTTCTCTTTTCTGTCCCTATTCACTCTCAGTGATTTAATCCTGTCTGAAAACTTTAAATACCATCAAAATCTGATGACTCCTAAATGTGTATCTTCCAATTCTTATCTCACCCTTTATCACCTGATTTATACATGTAAATAGCTACGCAAAATTTTATTAAATCATACAGGAATCATACACGTGTATCCTGAACTGAGCTCCTGATCCTTTCCTCCAAAACCTGCTTCTCTCATATCCTCTAAATCTTAGTTAATAGCAATTCCATCCCTCCAGTTGCTCAGGCCAAAAACCTTGGGATCATCTTTGAACTCTCTTGTTAACTATGATAACCACACCAGCCCTCCCCCCTCCCCACCCATCTTTACGTATTGTTCCTCAGAAAATCCGGTTAGATCTACCTTTAAAATATATCCAGAGTTCTACTTCTTTTTGTCAACTCCACTGTTATTACCCTGGCCTAGGTTACCATAATCTCTCATCAAGATAATTGCATTTAGCATAATATTTCCAGGTCCATCCATGCTGTACCAATGGGTAAGAAATCCCTCCTTATATTACGCTAAATGAAATAAGCCAATCTGAGAAAAACAAATATCACATGATCTCACTTATTTGTGGAATCTAATGAACAAAATGAATTGACCAACAAAATAATACCTTAAGTATGGAGGCATGGAGCAGACATACATACCTCGATGTGGGTTTGGGGGGATGAGAAGAAATAAACCAAAGAACTTATATACTTATATGCATAGCCCATGGACATGAGCAATAGGGTGGTGAATACCTGGGAGTGGGGGTAGGCAGGGTTGGGGAAGGGTGGGGGGGAGGGAGGGTAGGAGATATCTGTAAAACTATAAATAAAAAATATATTTTTAAAAAGATAATTGCATTAACTTCTTAGTGGACATTAGTTATCGGTTGTTGTGTAACAAATTATACCCAAACTGAGCATTTTAAAATAGACATGCCCCTGCTTCTGCGGAAACAGAGTATCTGGGTCCCTCACATTCAGGGTCCCTCACGAGGCCGCCGGGAAGCTGTCAGTCCGAACTGCAGTCTCACTTGAAGGCTCGCCTGGAAGGATCAGCTTTGAAGCTTGTTCACGTGGTTGCTGACAGGATTCAGCTTCTCGTGGGCTGCTGGACCAATAGCCTGTTCCCCGTTGGCTGTTAGCTAGAGGCCACCTTCAGCTTTTGCCACGTGGGCCTCTTAAAGGCAGCTCACAAAATGTCAGCTGGCTTCCGACAGTGAGCAAGTGGGAGCCAGAGAGAATATGCAAAATGGAAGCCACTGTCTCTATAGCCCAATTTCGGAAATGATATTCCAGCCCTTTCGCCATATTCTATTTATTAGAAACACGTTTCTAGGTCCAGCCCACTCCAGGGGATTGCACACCCAGTGTGAAACTCCAAAGGCAGGAACAATAGGGGTGTTTTACAGGCTGCCAACCACAACTGGTCTGCTTTCACCTTACCCCTCCAAACCGCCCCCACCCACACACACACACACACACACACACACACACACACACACACACACGCACTTTTCTCAACACATCAGCTAAAGCAGTTTTGTTAGAACTCATGTAACAGCCTGTTATTATTCTGCTCAAATCAATGACCTCCCAACTCTAAGGAGAAGCCACAGCATTAAAGTGGCCCACAAGGCCACAGACAACCTATTATCTTTGGCCTCCTCTCCATGTTAACTCACTGCCTCCTCTCCAGCCTACTAGCCTCCTGGGTGTTCCTCAAACATGGTACCAACTCAGTTTCTTTATAGTGGCTATTTGCTGTGCCTGCACACTTTTCTCAGATATATGCACAGCTTATTTCTTCGTGTATTTATTCAGCTGTCTCAGTGAGGCCCTCGCTGATCACCCTATTTAAAACTGCACATTCTCCTATCTCCTTCCCCTTTTTCTCCCTGCCATAGCATTTCTCATTATATATTGCAGGATAGTGTACTTATTTGATTACATCTTCACACACTAGAATGTAACCTCCATGAAGGCAATTACTTTTGTTATGTTCTGTTTACTGCCGTATTCCCAGGATAATGCCTGACACACTAAGGAATTACAGGCATTTATGTGAATGACTGAATAAATTGTGACAGCTTTGGGGAGTCACCAAAGGATCTTAAGCCTTTTAGATAAATCATTCTGATAACAGAACAAGAAACTGGAAGAAAAATAGACTAAAGGCAGAGAGAACGTATCAGCCAAAGCAGGCACTTAGACAATACATGATGAAAACTCAAACAACACTGAGACACTAAGAATCAAGGACATCATATGGACACAGGAAATAGTGAGGGAAAATGAGGAGGGCTCCCCAAACTGGTCTACAAATTCAACACCACCTTCAAAATGCCAGATGTTTTGTTGTTGCAGAAATTGACAAGTTGATGTTAACATTTGTATGGAAGTGTAAGAGGCCCCAGAATAGCCAAAACAATTTTTAAAAAGAACAATGTGAAGGGCTTGCACTACCTGATTTCAAAACTTTACTAAGTTACATCAAACTATGTGGTTCTGACATAAGGACATATAGATCGATGGGAATTGAGAAACACACACACACACACACACACACACTTGTATTTTCCTCATGGGTGCCAAGACCAATCAATGGGGAGAGAGTAGTCTTTACAACAAATGGCATAGGGATGACTGGATATTCACAGTATACAAAAATTAACTCAAAATAGGTCAAGGATACAAAGATAAAAGCTAAAATTAGAATACTCTTAGAAGAAAATGAAAGTGTAAATTTTCTGACATTGGATTAAGCCATGGATTCTTAGATTTGATACCTAAAGTGCAAGCAACCAAAGAAAAAAAATAAATTGGACTATAGACAAATTAAAGTCCCACGCCACAAAAAAAAGTTGTAAAAAGTGAAATGACAATCTAGAAAATAGAGAATATTTGTAAATCATACATCTGATATAGATCTAGGAAAAGGAACTCAGACAAATCAACAATGACAGATAATTCCATGTAAAAATGGGCACACAACCTACCCAAACTGAGTAATGAATAGAAAAACTGAACAGACCAATAAATTAATAAGGACACTGTACCTGCAGTGAAAAACCCCACAACAAAGAAAAGCCCAGGAAGCCAGACAGCGTCACTGGAGAAGTCCACCAAACATTCAATACTGATCATCCTCAAACTCTTCCAAAAAATCGAAGAAAAGGGAATGTTCCAAACTCGTTCTGTGAAGCTGGCATCACCCTGACAGCAAAGCCAAAGACACACTACAAGAAAACCACAGACCAACATCCCTAATGAACATTGATGCAAAAAGCATCAACAAAATACTAGCAAGTCAAATTCAACAGCGCATTAAAACATTATACACCACGACCAAGTGGAAGTTATTCCTGGAATTTAAGGATGACTCAACATAGGAAAATCAGTTATTCTAATATACCAAAGTAACAGAATGAAAGATAAAAACCACGTGTTCATCCTAATTGGTGGAGAAAAGCATTTGACCCCTTTGGATTAAGGGGAAAAAAATCAACAAACTAGGAACAAAAGGAAACGATCTCAACATAATAAAGACCATATTATCAGTGATGGCGAACCTTTTGAGGTCAGCGTGTCAGCATTTTGAAAAACCCTAACTTAACTCTGGTGCCGTGTCACATATAGAAATTTTTTTATATCTGCAACCATAGTAAAACAGATTTATATTTTTGATATTTTATGTATTTAAATGCCATTTAACAAAGAAAAGTCAACCAAAAAAATGAGTTTGCATGTCACCTCTGACACGCGTGTCATAGGTTCGCCATCACTGCCATATATGAAAAGCCCACAACTAACATTATACTTAGTGGTGATATGCAAAGCCTTTCCTCTAACATCAGAAACAAGAAAAGGATACCCACTTTTGCCACTTATATGCAACATAGTACTGGAAGTCCTAGTCAGAGTAATTTGGCAAGTAGAAATAAAAAGCATCTAAACTGGAAGAAGTAAAATTATGTCTTTAGATGACAACCTTTTATGTAGAAAATCTTTTATGATAACATACAAACAAAACCCTCGTCTTTTTATATGAAGAAAATATTAACAGGCTTAAAGTGAGAACAAGTAATACAATAGAATTAGGGGATTTCTCACTACCCCACTTTCATCAATGGATAGATTATCGAGACAGAAAATTAATATGAAAACATTGCACTAAATGACATATTAGTCCAGACTCCTGCAACTCAACAACAAAAATCAAATGACCCAATTTAAAAATGGGCAAAGGACTTGTATAGAATTTCTCCAAAGATATACACGTGCCCAACAATCACATGAAAAGGTGCTCAACATTTCTAATCAGAAAAATGCAAATCAAAATCACAATGAGATATCACAGTATACCCATTAGGATGGTTAGTATCAAAAGAAAAAAGACAAAACAAAATAATTGTTGGTGAGGATGTGGAGAAATTAGAACCCTTGTGTACTGTGGGTAGGACTATAAAATGATGCAACTGCTATGGAAAACTGTATGCCAGTTCCTCAAAAAATTAAAAATAGTACTACTATATGATCAAGCAATTCCAATTCTAGATGCATATACAAAAGAACTAAAAGGTCTGGTCTCAAGAGATATATGCCCACTTAAATTTATAGCAACACTATTCACAATAGCCAAATGTCCACTGACAGATCAATGGATAAAATATGGTATACACCAGCCGTGGGCAAACTACAGCCCGCGGGCCGGATCCGGCCCGTTTGAAATGAATAAAACTATTGAAAAAAAAGACCATACCCTTTTATGTAATGACTAGGGGCCCGGTGCACGAAATTCGTGCACTGGGTGTGTGTGTGTGTGGGGGGGCGGAGTGTCCCTCAGCCCAGCCTGCCCCCTCTCACATACTGGGAGCCCTCAGGCGTTGACCCCCATCACCCTCCAATCGCAGGATCGGCCCCTTGCCCAGGCCTGACGCCTCCGCCAGAGGTGTCAGGCTTGGACAGGGGACCCCCATCTCCCCCTGATCACTGGCTCTGGCCCCCACCCAGGCCTGAGGCCTCTGCCCAGGAATCATGCCTGGGCAGGGGACCCCCATCTCCCTCTGATCGCTTGCTCCACCCCCCACCCAAGCCTGACGCCTCTGACCCAGGCTTCAAGCCCAGGCAAGGGGACCATCATATCCCCCCAATCCCCGGCTCCGCCCCCCGCCCAGGCCTGATGCCTCGGCCAGAGGAGTTGACCTTCATCACCCTCCGATCACCAATCACCGGATCCACCCCTTGACCAGGCCTGAGGCCACTGGCAGAGGTGTCAGGCCTGGGCAGGGGATCCCCAGCTCCCCGCAGTTGCAGGCTCCGCCCCTGCCCAGGCCTAACACCTCTGGCCTAGGCGTCCGGCCCGGGCAGCAGGGACCCGCAGCTGCAGCGGCCCCACGATCGTGGGCTTCGCTTTAGGCCCAGGCAAGGGACCCCTAGCTCCCAGGACTGCCAGCTTCGACCGTGCCCAGCTCCCATCGCTGGCTCCACCCCTACTTCCTGCTATCACTGGCCAGGGTGGAAAAGGCGCCTGATTCTCTGATCATGGCTGGGGGGCAGGGCAAAGGCGGCCCCAGGGCCGCCTTTGCCCTGCCCCCCAGCTCTTAGCTCCCCCCTGGGTTTCCGATCACTGTCAGTGGCAGGGGGCTTCTTCCTGCTTTCCCGTTCGCCTCCCTGCATTGTGCCTACATATGCAAATTAACCGCCAACTTGTTGGCAGTTAACTGCCAATCTTAGTTGGCAGTTAATTTGCATATAGCCCTGATTAGCCAATGAAAAGGGTATCGTCGTACGCCAATTACCATTTTTCTCTTTTATTAGATAGGATGTTTACTTTGAATTTATATTAGCTCACACAAACACTCCATCCATGCTTTTGTTCCGGCCCTCCGGTCCAGTTTAAGAACCCATTGTGGCCCTAGAGTCAAAAAGTTTGCCCACCCCTGGTATACACATACAATGACTATATCCTGTCACATGCTACTACATGAGTGAAACTTGAGGACATCATACTAAGTGAAATAAGGCAATCACAAAGACAAATACAGTATAATTCCATTTATATATCTAAAATAGTTAAACTCAGACACAAAATAGAATGGTGTTTAACAGGATCTGAAGTATGAATATGTATTTTCAATTCCCTTATACTAGAGGCCCGGTGCACGAATTTGTGCACGGGTGGGGGGGGGGCCAATTGGGGGGAGGGCCAGCTGGGGGGAGGGGCCGTGGGCAAGTTGGCTGGCTGGCCCTGCCCCCTGGTCAAAGGGACAATTTGCATATTAGCCTTTTATCATATAGGATTGTCAAGACTGGAATTGCTAGGTCATATGCTAATTTTAACGTTTTGAGAATAGCCAAACTGTTCCAACGCAGCAGCACCAGTTTACAGTCCCACCAATGTTCCAATTTGTCGACATCCTCAATACTTATCTTCTTTTATTAAAGCAATCCCAATGGGTATGAAATGATATTTCATTGTAGTTTTGATTTGCATTTCTCTAATTACTAATTATGTTGAGAATCTTTTCATATGCTTATTGGACATTTGTATCATTTTTTGAGAAATGTCTTTCAAATCCTTTGTTCATTTGTAAATTGAATTGTTTTTTATTGTTAAAAGCTCTTTAAATATTCTGGATATAAGTCCCATTATACTTTTTAATTAGTGGTATATTTGTTGATATAATTACCACAGCTTTTTATACTATACTTCATTAATTGTGAAAGCATTTTCTGAAATACATTTTTAGGGATATCAAATGTCACCTTAAATATAAATTGCATATTTTAAAATTTAAAAAGCAACCACTGCTTTTTCAAACAAATGAATTCCAAACCAAGGAGTGGGAAGTAGGGGACCCATAGGTTAAAAGATTAGAGATACATGCAATGTATGGACTGTCTTTGACTCCTAACTTGAACTGGAGGAAAAGAGCCAACTTAAATACTAACTAGATAATTACTAAGAACATGTTAACACTGATGGTATTATGGTTTATGTAAGAGTCTTTTAGACATACATAGCAATTGCTAAGACTTACTTCAAAATAAATCCAATTGGGAAGATGGATGGCATGCAGATAAATCAAGACTAGCCATGAACTGATCATGTTGAAGTAGGTTCATTATACCATTCTACTTTTGTGTATGTCTGAAATTTTCCATTTAAAAGTTATAAAGCATTATTGCAATGTCCACTGTGTGTAAGAACACAGGAAGCTGGCAGCAACAAAATACTACCAACTACATTTTTATTAAGAATTCCCAGTCATCTCAGAGCAAGAGCTCTGGGAAACTTAATGAGGGTGTGACATATCCATGCAGTTCTTTGTCAATGTGTAGGTAATACCACCAGTCACAGGCTAAGTACCTGTATCAACCAACCATGATACACACAATAGCACAAAGCACCAGCCATCAGCACCACTCCTCACCTACGCAGTTCATCTCACCAGAGTTCACTACAGGACCAGAACTGCCACTGGAAGAGTATTACCCCCCCGCCCCCCCACCCCCACTGGCTACAAAAAATACTACCTTCAGGTAAATACATGTCTATTATAATTTTATAGCAATCTCCCAGGCCACCTCATACTCACCCAAATTGCACATCCAATAGACACATGGAAGAGAGTTGGATAGTTTTTAGAAAGTTAAACATAAATTTTCCAACCAATATAACAATTACATTCCTAGGAATCTACCTAAGAGAAATGAAAACATACGTCCACACAAAGACATGTACATAAACATTCATACCATTCATAACAAAAATGTGAACAATCCAACGTCCATCAACTGGTGAATGGATAAACAAAATGTAGACTATCCATACAGTGGAACCCTATATAAAGGAACTAAGTACAGGTACATACTACAGCACGGATGAACTTCAAAAATATACCAACTTAAAGAAGCCAGATACAAAAGACATCAAATTGTATTAATTTCATTTTTATATAGTTTCTAGACAGGGAATATTTATAAAAACAGATCAGTGTGGACGCCTAGGGCTGGAGCTAGTAGCAGTAATTAACTGCAAAGGAGCATGAGGGGAACTTTTATGGCTGATGGAAATGTTCTAACACTAGTTTGTGATGATGATTGTACAGTCTATAAATTTGTAATTAAATCATATACTTATAGGGGGTGAATTTTATGGCATATAAATTATACTTCAATAAAGCTGTATTTTTAAAGTACAGTACAACAAACTCTTAGGAATGACTATTTTAAAGCTCTGGCTGACAGCCATTGTATCTTCAGTACAATGAATATATAATCAGGATTAAGAATATTACTAGCATTTGTTTAAAAACAAAACATGCTATTTTTAAAGGATTCCAAGTACACACATCTCTAAACCTTACTGAGCAAAATATGACTTTTAGCTATGTGTAATGTTAACAAATCAGTCTACAGCTTACATTAGCCTTTTCTCTTAGCCACTTTGTTTTCTCCTAACCTTATGCCCTACAGTATTCCTTTTAGTGAAAAATCCATTTGTTAGTGCCCAAGTTTTCCATTAGATACCAATTTTCTTAGAATATTTCATAATCTGAAATAAAATTTTAATATATATATATATTTAAATATAAAATGAGCATTATCCTTTTTTAAAAAAATTTGGTCATTAAGCTACTCACATGCTGCCTCTGGTAAGTTTCAAATTTTTTTATTATTTTAAATCAAGCTTTCTTTTCATTATTTCGGTTCAAATTATTTTTTGCTTTAAAATGATCTGATTCTTCTTTTCAGAGAAGTGCTGTCTTCTATGACCAGGCCAGCTTTAATTTCAGTTTGATTCCATCTCTTTCCAGTCCACTGAAAAACCTGTCGAAGAGGATTTCCCTCTAAGCCAGCCATTAAAAAAAATTTAACCAAACACTTTCCCCTCCCCCCCAAAAAATCTCATATGCAATGCCAAGTTCTACAAGGATGAAAGTAAAAAGCTATAGATGAAGTGGAAGAAGAGCCAGCCTGCTTGCTATAGCCCAACCTCAAGAAATACAGCAGCCTTAAGGTATGGCTTAAAAACCAATGTTCTAGGACAAGCAACATTGATTTCTGCACAGCACAAATAAACAAATAAAACATACTTAAGCAAAACTCGTAAGAAAAACTTGGATGTATAAATTAAAATACACGTTTTATAATCTCAATTTTAAAAATAGATAATTATAATGACTTACAAAATAATATGCCTTTAAAATTCCATAAATAAAGACATTGCTTTCAGGAATTACATCTACTACAACAAACGCTGTGCATCTTTTATCAGAATTTCCCTCCTCATGACATTAAAAAAAAAAAAGTCAAAAGCCACATTAACACAAAACATTGAGCCCAGTGGAAAGTTGTCATATAAATTAGCTGGTCAGCAGGAAATGCCAATTATCCAACAGGCCATTAAGAAAAAAGGATGGCAAGAATGCTCTGGTAAAACCATTTATGTAACTGTATTGAGATTAGAAAAACAAACAGCAGCATTATCTGCCTCCAGAATCAGATACAAATCAAGCCAAGTATTCAACCAAAATGGCAACAAATAGTAAGGGTAAACCTGGGAAAGGAGGGTGTACTATTACGAATTTTCAAATTTATCTAAACTGTCAAATATAAACCCCTTCCCCTCAGAAATCAAAGGTAAAGGTTTTGTAATAAAGAACTTCACATTTGTATAAAATAAAAATAGAAATTATTGCTATATGGTTGTAAAAATGGAGGCAAGTAAAGAGTTCAGAAATATACTTGTTTATAATCAATTAAATGGTGAGCCATAATTTGAACCCTAATTATCACATTATGTAGAAATCACAATCCAGATATTGTGTCCTCAGTTATTGAGATATATGTTAAATAGTTCACATTTTAAAAACATTTTTGCATTACATTACCAAATTTGATAAAATCTTATCAAAACATCTATGTATTCAATATAAATCATATTGTTAAAAGTATAAACATTTAAAGAAAACTGCTGAGGTGCCAAGTAAGTATTTTCTGTTAAATATACACAAATTAACATTTAGAACTACATAAATTAATTCTTGCTAAAAGTTGATTCAGGTTTACAAAGGCATACTTTGTGAACTATAATAAATTTCCCCAGCACCACTTTCTTTTTTTTTTATTCCAAAATTATTTCATTAGGTTTAACTTTCTTCTGTCATTCATAAGTAAAAGTTACAGAAGGTTTACAATACGTAGTCTTAATAGTAACATGTTTTTAAAAAATCTAAGCAAAGTGCACATTAAACTAGCTACAACTACTCAAACTTCTTATCATCAAATAAAAAATAGAACACTTCATTCACTTATGTCTTTCTGAGGAAAAAAATAGTATACCTTGCTTAAATAAGAATTCCCCAGTAAGGATATTATATAAAAGATTTCCCATGTATTTTATTAAGTTTACTTTCTCTCATTAAAACTTTTTTTAAAAAGTCTAATGAAGAACACATACTTACAATGCCATATTACACAACTACAGTACTGTTAATTACATAAAAGCAGCCCAGTATAGCTGTAAACATTTTAAATGTAGTAAACAAGACTTGGCATGTCTTTTCTCCCTAAAACTTGCCATTACAATGCTCTTTCCAGGGAAATTATTCTTCCTGGATAAGTTTCAGGTATATTTTAGTCTTTAAAAATATTACACTGAAATAATGTGTGAAAAGATTTAGGCATGGCAATTTCACTGAAGCTTTTATTGCCTCTGTTGTAATATGACAGGGATTGTAAGGAACACAGTTGAACTTACAGAGATATGCCGGTGATAGTCACTGAAGATAAACTTGATCTCAAGTATTTTTATATGTGGGCACTTCTAATTTTATACACTTTAGTATTTTAAAAGCATTATATTTTAAAATGTGTACCTGTTTTGACATTTGGCAAAGAGGAAACTGTACCTGTGGCTCAGTTTAAAACAAAGAATCAGCATGGGGAGTTTACCAGAATGAAAATGGAAACACTAATGAATTAAAGCAATTCAAGTGCATGCGTGCGTGCGTCTTTCAACCTCTTTCTCACAGACATGCACTCACATGCATGCACTCACACACACAACCATACGTGTAAGCATTTTTAGTACAGAATATTCCCTGTAACCAGACATTTATCCTCAGAGTGATCATACCACATTAAATCAGTCTTCTCTTTTCAGCCCTAGGAATAATATTGTTTAATTCTAAGATGCCATCATAGAGTGAACAACCTTAACTTTTATGCTACATAATTATATTCAAAGATTATGTATTTTTGTTTATAATTACACAGTAATTATAAATGTTTAGTACCAAACTGATGACAAATACTATTTTGTTGAAAAGGTCTTACAATTAAAAGGAAAAGTCTGTAAAACCCCAAGGCACTAGGCCATGAACCAATATCAGACTTTTATGAAAAACAATTTATAACAGGGGGGAAAAAACGAATGGGATCTCATTTCAAGACACCGCATACTAGAATTAATCTATCTGAAAACAATACCATAACTCAAAATCTTCAAGACAGGAAACAAAATAATACATATATCTTTTAAATTTTTTCATAATTGAAGTTCCTCTTTATATTTACAAATATGAAATCAGGAAATACTTGAAAGGGAAGCAGCAGGATTCTTCTTTTTTCTTCCTTTTTTTTTTTTTTTTCCCAAATAACCAATTCCAGTAACCTGAATAGAAATTTTCAAATTTTTCTTTTGGAAGAATATGATTGGAATATTAATAATTAATATAAGATCTGTGGGAAACCTTCCTAGTCAACTTCAAAATTATGTAAATAAAAAGTGGTCTTAATATGTCATTGTTCTTAAAATCATTTCCACATCTAAAACGTACTGCTAATCTGAAGTACATTCCTTTGATAATTTCAACCTTAGATCTTAGAGAGTGCATGGATACAACAAGCAAAACCTATTCCTGTTAAAGTCCATAGGCATCCAACATTTGAAGTTTTACATTTTTTAACCTACCTTACAGAAATCTTTTAAAAAGCAGTAAATCCTCCTTCATGTGTTAGGAAGTTAACAGGAAAATCAGCATTTTCAGCATAAAAGCAGTTCATAGATCTTGTAATAAATATAATACATACAAGATAGAATTCTGCTTTGATGTGAAAACATCAAATTTGAGTGAAACAAAAACAGTAAAAAGACTGAATAATTTACAAAAATAGAAGCCAGATTGGTATTTTGCATCAAGTGCATGCTTGCTTGAAAATCTTTGCTCCTGAAGTATTTGGCAACCACAGTGATTAGCAGTTAAAGCAGTTTCAACAAAATAAGGTCATCAAAAATGGACTATTTGTCTGAAAAAGCAGTACCTATGAGGATTGAACGTCATGGCTCATTCACAACCATTTTCAAAATTTAATTCCTACTATCTTCTTATAAATTAAGAAAATTTCATTTTTGTTCCATGGTGTGCTAAAAAAATAAAATAAACCCTCATGCCTAAATTTAGAATATTGTATTGTGTAGCAATCTAAAACATTCAAAACAAATTAAATAGTTTAACTTATTCAAAAGGCATATAAGCATTTCAAAATCATAATGAAATCCAATTATGTGCTGCAGAATGTAGACAGTAGAATCTAACATTATGCAGACATTTTCTAAATAAAAGCTCCCTGTAGGACAGCTATATATAAACATGGGTAAGATAAGTAGAGTAGGTCTGTGGGACCTTTTGAAATCGAGGGTCTGAAACACAATAAATTTTTCAGGTAGGCACAAGAAGTTATCCTAAAAAATTTTCACGTTGGTTATTTTGACATTTTTTTCATCAGATTCTCTACTCACATCAACAATACATGTGATTTTCCAGGAAAAAAAAAATCCCCTAAACCAAAACACCATTCCAGATCTGGTACACTTAAATATATCACTCTCATTGGAAGTGCTATTAGCATAGTCTTTGCAACTAGCCCAAAGCATATATTTAAGAAGTTTTTATAAATTGTTTGTGATGTTCATGTTTAATTCTTATGCCAAACTGTTTTCTGATGAAGACAGCATTGTGCTTTATGCAAGAATGGAAACCTCAAAATAATCACCATAAAGCTTCTAAGACTTATGGGAGAATAAACTAGGATGGTCCACAGATATAAGATGAAATCCACAATGTAGAATTATAAATGGTTAGAGCGGCCCAGACTAGAAGACAAGCCCAAACCACCATTAGAAGAATGAAATACGATATGGTCCAAGATGTATCCTTAAAGTTTTGTCTCAACCCTCAGTCTGAATTAGGAGGATTGATCTTCAGTTCAGTCCAGCCAGCAGAAATTGACTGTGCAATTTTCCGTTGTATTTATTGTACAGACTATGTACATTCTAGAAGGTTCCTTTAGTGCTACACTGTTGTACTTTTTGTCCCAGCAATTTGAGGGCGTGCAAATTCCACAAAGTCATCAATAAGAACAGGCCATGCTCCTAGGGGGAAAAATATATGGGAGGAAGGAAAGAAAGAAAAGCAGGAATAAGACTAACATTTTAATAGGTTCCTTTATATTTTAACTACCTTCCACATAATAAAGTATCATTATACATATTCCCATTGATAGGACTTTCAAAATTCAAGCTTTATAGAGTTTCTACCTAAAGTTTTCTTGTATTCTCTCTGCTCTATTATTCTAACACTTGATCATTTTTTGAGTGATAAAAATAACTCTTCTGGTAATCTATCAATAATATGGTTTGCCTGGCCAGAGTGGCTCAGTGGTTGAGTGTCGACCTATGAACCAGGTCATGGTTCAATTCCTGGTCAGGGAACATGCCCAGGTTTCAGGCTCCATCCCCAGTGTGGGGCATGCAGGAGGCAGCCGATCAATGATTTCCTCTCATCTATCTCTCTCTCTCCCCTTCACCCTTTCTTCCTTCCTAAAATCAATAAAAATATTTTTTAAATAATAATAATAATATGGTTTTCTGAAAGCCACTGAAGTCAGGCCACTGCAGTAATTTGGTCAAAATTGGCAACCTAAGGAATGACCATAATATACTGGCATGCTGCCAGTGCTGAAAGCATAGAGGGTAAGAGGAAACAAATTTTCAGGCATTTTTTGGAAATCTTACAAAAAAATCTTAAGAAAATTAACAGCAAGTATCCAAATCTATCCTTTTCATGATAAATACTAAAAAATTTTAAACTGCACGCCTCTATACATTCACATGCCAACCTCTAAATCAGAAAGTTTTCAGTTTCCTGTAAAGCCTAGCAGCACAATTATCATTCATATGCAAAATTAGGCTTTTCTTACTTTTTAGTGAAGACTATAAATTATTATGAAAAGAGAGAATAAAGTAAGACCATCTCTGGTTAGATTGTATGAATGGCTCCAAGACACTTTCAAGGAGGCCAAGGTCACTGGAGATTTCTCAAAGAACACCTCTGTCTGTTCAACAATCTCAAAAACAGATCCAGCTAATTTTCAAGGGGGGACTCGGTATGTATGTAGAAGTCAATGTAAATCACTGCCACTTCTAGATAAACAGGTAGATGGTAGCATCATCATCTTTACATGAAGAAATAACAGAAAAGCATTTAATCAGTGAATATTTATTGAATGCCAATAGTACTATAGTAGGCAGCTGAAGTACATTTCAAATTAGACAAAGTCACTAAACTTAAGGAGTTTAATATTCCAAGTTCAGAGATAAGACAAACACATAATAATAAAAGATATACATATAAGTATAAAATTACTTTCCTAAGAGAACAGGTTTCCTAAAATAAACTGAAAATCTCTAAACATGAATGAAAATTACTCATGCCTTTCTGGAAGACATGACTACTGAGTTGGTATTTAAAGAAACTATAGATTGATAAAGAAATGAAGGCATTCCATACATTTAGAAGAGCACAAATAAAAGCTCAGAATAGAGAAATCCAACTCCAAGAAAAACAGAACTAGACAAGAAGTTCAAAAGTATATGATAAAAGAAGGCAGGTAAAAACAAAAAACTGGAAGGGCAAAACTTTTTATTACCTTCCTCATCATAATTAGACATGTCATCTGCAATCATTGTACTGAAGTCTAGAAGAAGATTCCAAGTATCTTTTGGTATGGATCGTTTATGATGTTCCTATTTAAAAAGAATCCAAATCACTAAAAAGAGTTGTTTTTTTTAAGTCCAGATGATACTAAATACAAGAATGCAAACCAATTTGTGTATAGAAATTTTACTAATCAAATGTCTCATTCTATGTTCATTACATGCTCTGATAAGAGTCAATCATGCTTTAAAATATTTATTTTCAAACAAAACAAAATTTTAGAGAAAACAAGAAACTGCAGAAAACATGAACTTACCAACAAAAATTTATTCCATAAGTCTAAGAATTTAAATCTTCCATTAAGCACTAAATTCCAGTAGGCAATGGCCATTTCTAGATCTGTAATATTAAAAATAAATTATGTCAAATGCCATGAATATTTGTCCTTAAAAACAAAAAAACAGGTGAGACCAAAGAGACTTAAAAAAAAAAAAAAAACACCTAAAAGAAAACACTAACCCTTGTGCTCTGAATACTAACATATTAAAATTCCCTGAAAGAAATAAGCCCAAGGTTTGTATCCTGGGCACCAATGGACAGTCCATGGGGGCAAGAAGAATACCACTTACCTCAAAGGGTGTATCTGAAGTTTCAATTAGATAATGTAATAAGCATGCTTGACTAGTTCATCAGTACTCAAATGTTAATGCATACCAGTATTTCCCAACCTCAGCACTTTTGACGTTTTGAGCCAGATAATTTTTTGTTGTGGAGGGATGCCCCATGCATTGTAGCAATAGCAGCATCCCTGGTCTCTAACCACCAGATGACAGTATCAGCTCCATCCTATCCTTGGTGGTGACCACCAAAGATGTCTCTAGACATTGTCAAAGGTCCCCTGAGAGATAAAATTGCCCCTAGTTGAGAACCACTGACATACACCTACAGTTGTAATGCAAAGAATTTCTATATACAATCCTAACCAATTTTCCAAGATGTTAGCTCTCTGATCCTGTCCTTGAGGAGACTATTCATTTTTATTTAAAAATTAAAATAAACTGAGATTTGTTTTAAAAATTTGATGAAATTATATAATGCCCATTTAATTATGATTGTAGCAGAAAAGGGTAAAGAAGCAATACTGCCACATGACAAAGACCTATTCCTGTCATATGACAGAGAGAAAGACCCATCATTTCTTTCAAGGAACTAAAGCAGTTAAAGTACCAAGCTTTAATGAGTAAATTTACATCTCCAGCTCAGGAAAAATTACATCCTAAGTAACTTAACACAATGCGGGCAGATCACGAGCATTCTCGTGTTTTACATAAATGTTAAAGGCATGCCTTAAAATTAAACACCCATTGCATTTTGAAGTTATTTATTACATGTTCTTACAAGCTAATATCTTTTTAAAGTATGATATTTTGTAAAATGTTTTTTGTATTCGTTCAATAGAAACTTATCTGGCCACTGGGTAAAGCTAGCAATAAAACTACTGGTGTGCAATGTGTTAAAAGTCCTTTTAGATATTATCTCCAAAACACTCTTGATAATCTGGGGAATCATGAGAGACTAGGAAGGACTCCAAAAAGACTCACATCCTACCTTAAAGGAAAATATAAAAAGGCCATAAGGAGAAAAAAAAAAAGTCCCATCTTCATAGGCTCTCACAACCACTTCAAGAACAGGGACTACATATACGCAAACTGGCAGACTGAAACACACAGCAATTACTGAGAAACTGCTGAATGAATGCCACTTCCTATGGTCCCACGTGCAAATGTACTTACCTTCCTTTAAACTCAATGGAGGTATTTTCCTCCTATCCAAAGATAAGCCCTTAGCACCACTATTCTGGATCCAGTACCACCCTGCCTCTTCAAGGAATCTTGTCTATTGTCTTTTGATTAATTTTCCTCCCTTCCTACATCTTCAACTTTGCCTTCTTCTGGCTTTCCCCCTCAGGTTATCAGCTATGTTTAAAAAGTATTTCTTGGGTCTTTCATTACCTTACTAGCTATGCTCTTCTCCTTCCCTTCACAGATAATCTTCTACTGTTATACGTAATGTGTTCCTAAAATATGTCTGAAAGTCAAGCTCAAGTCCCCATGTTTTAAGAGAACTAGAAATATGACACCACCAATTCCTATCACAATTTCTTTTTAATCTTTGTAGTCTGTAAAGCTCTATACCCAAAATTCCTTCCAGGTTCTTTCATTTTGTCCTTTTCTTTATCAACCAACTGTCAAGCTTTAAGTGCAGTTAAAAGTAAAACTACTGTTATTAGCAAGCAGAACAAGATCTGCTGTTATTAGTATGCTTAATAATTTTCCTCTGCACTTCAAATGCATTAAGTGTATAAGAACTAAGCTCATTAGTGTTACATTTTTTCTTTTTAACTAATTTTAACAAAATAAGAATGAGAAACAATGAAATATTCAAATAACTGCAAAACATGAGACACCTATAAATGCCCATTTGTCAGCTAATACCTAACCTAAGACTCTGACAAGAATAGGAGTGTACATGTCTGATGTTTGAAAGTTCAGGTTGTAAAAGAGAACTTTTTGTCATCTACATTCATTACCCCATTTCCTCACCTCCCACACACTATTTAATTGTATAAACCAGTCTCTACCTCTGCAACTCACTCCACTAAAAGTGATCTCTGGAGGGTTACCACACCCTTTTGGTTCCCAAGTAAACACTTTTATGTCCTTAATTTACCTCGCCTTCTGCAATATTTGACAGAACAGAGCACACCTCCTAGATGGAACTTCTTTCAGCTTTAATAGTAGTACCTTACTGACTTTCCTCTGTCCTCTCTAGCCTTCTTACTCCTTTTTACAGGCTCCTCTTCATCCATTCATCCATTAAATGTCGGTGTTCTGTAACACTTTATGTCAGCAATAACCATTTCTACTTCCCTCAGATTTTTCAAACCTTTACCTTTTTTCACACTAACAACTCCTAAATCTGAAACTTGTATCTCTATTTTTCTAGATTCATATATCTAATTGCCTAAGCAGCAGTTCTCAACCTGTGGGTCACGACCATCGGAAAACACATATAGCATATCAGATATTTACATTACGATTCATAACAGTAGCAAAATTACAGTTATGAAGTAGCAATGAAAATAATTTTACGGTTGGGGGTCACCACAACATGAGGAACTGTATTAAAGGGTCGCGGCATTAGGAAGGTTGAGGACCACTGGCTAAGGACATCTTCAAACGGGTAGCCACAAAAAAACTCAAATTCAATAGGGCTCAGACTGAATTCATTATCTCACCTCTACAGACCTGCTATTCCATTTCTCTTAATAAATAGCATCACCCTACAGTGTTTCTCAGTGAAATGTCTCATTCTGAGGAACTGTCCTATGTACTGCAGGACATTTAGCATCCCCTAATGTCAGCAGAAACCCTCAGTCATTAGGACACCCAACAGACATCCCCCACGTTTCCAAAAATCCCTAAAGTGTGTTGAGAAATGTAGGGAAACCCCTCTCTTCTTCATCACATACTTCCAATTGAAGCTCTCTCATTCTAACTTCTCCATCTCCACTGGCAAGGCCTATCCTAGGGTCATCTTCATGTCTAGCTAAATCACTGCAACAGCTTCATAACCAGTCTCTCCCTCTAGTTCTGCCCTTACTCCTTTTAAAGGATCAACAGTGCTTTCAAATGAAGCTTTCAGGCACATTAATTTGGTGTCACTTCCATGTTAAATTCTTCAATGATTAAAACAACAAGATACCACTACACACCTTTTGGAATGGCCAAACTCCCAAACACTGACAACACCAAATGCTGGCGAAGGTTTGGAGAAACAGGAACTCTCATTCATTGCTGATGGGAATGCAAAATGGTACAGCCACTTTGGAAGACAGTTTGGCAGTTTCTTATAGAACTAAATATATGCTTACCATAAGATCCAGCAATCACACTCTGTGGTAGCTATCCAAACGAAGTGAAAACTTATGTCTACACAAACACCTGCCCGTAGATGTTTACAATAGCTTTATTCCTGCCAAAACTTGGAGGCAACCAAGATGTCCTTTAGAAGGTGTACAGATATATTGACTGTGGTACATCCAGATGAAGGAATATTATTCAGTGCTAACACAAAATGAGCTATTAAGCCATGAAAGGACATGGAGGAAAATGCATATTAATATTACTAAGTGAGGCCACTTGGCCTGGAGGTCAAACCCTCCCTGGGATTAGCTACAACAATCAAGGTTTAACTATAAGACTGCGAACAAAGACCACTAGGGGGTGCACCAAGGAAGCATAACAAAATGCGGAGACAAAGAAACAGGACAAAATTGTCAATGGAAGATATAGAGTTCAGAACCACACTGTTAAGGTCTCTCAAGAACTGTTTAGAAGCCGCCGATAAACTTAATGAGATCTACAAGAAAACTAATGAGACCCTCGATGTTATGTTGGGGAACCAACTAGAAATTAAGCATACACGGACTGAAATAACGAATATTATACAGACTCCCGACAGCAGACCAGAGGAGCGCAAGAATCAAGTCAATGATTTGAAATGCGAGGAAGCAAAAAACACCCAACGGGAAAAGCAAAATGAAAAAAGAATCCAAAAATGCGAGGATAGTGTAAGGAGCCTCTGGGACAGCTTCAAGCGTACCAACATCAGAATTATAGGGGTGCCAGAAGATGAGAGAGACCAAGATATTGAAAACCTATTTGAAGAAATAATGACAGAAAACTTCCCCCACCTGGTGAAAGAAATGGACTTAAAAGGTCCAAGAAGCGCGGAGAACCCCAAACAAAAGGAATCCAAAGAGGACCACACCAAGACACATCATAATTAAAATGCCAAGAGCAAAAGACAAAGAGAGAATCTTAAAAGCAGCAAGAGAAAGAAACCCAGTTACCTACAAGGGAATACCCATACGACTGTCAGCTGATTTCTCTACAGAAACTTTGCAGGCCAGAAGGGAATGGCAAGAAATATTCAAAGTGATGAATACCAAGAACCTACAACCAAGATTACTTTATCCAGCAAAGCTATCATTCAGAATTGAAGGTCAGATAAAGAGCTTCACAGATAAGGAAAAGCTAAAGGAGTTCATCACCACCAAACCAGGATTATATGAAATGCTGAAAGGTATCCTTTAAGAAGAGGAAGAGGAAGAAAAAGGTAAAGATACAAATTATGAACAACAAATATGCATCTATCAACAAGTGAATCTAAGAATCAAGTGAATAAATAATCTGATAAACAGAATGAACTGGTGATTATAATAGAATCAGGGACATAGAAAGGGAATGGACTGACTACTCTTGGGGGGGAAAGGGGTGTGGGAGATTCGGGAAGAGACTGGACAAAAATCGTGCACCTATGGATGAGGACAGTGGGTGGGGAGTGAGGGCGGAGGGTGGGGCGGAAACTGAGAGGAGGGGAGTTATGGGAGGGGAAAAGAGGAACAAATGTAATAATCTGAACAATAAAGATTTAATTTAAAAAAAAATATTACTAAGTGAAAGAAGTCATTACATATTTGTCCAAACCCACAAAATGTACAACACCAAGAATGAACCTTAATGTAAACTTGAACTTTGGGTGATAATGCTTGGGGGTGCAGGGGGGAGGGTTAATATGGGAGAAGCTAAGCATGTGTGAAAGGGGGTATATGGGAAATCTCTATACTTTCTGCTCAATTTTGCTGTAAGCCTAAAACAGCTCAAAAATTTTTATTGAAGCCCTAACCAGTTTGGCTCACTGGATAGAGCATTGGCCTGCGGACTCAAGGGTCCCAGGTTCGATTCCGGTCAAGGGCATGTACCTTGGTTGCAGGCACACACCCAGTAGGGAGTGTGCAGGAGGCAGCTGATCGATGTTTCTCTCTCATCAATGTTTCTAACTCTCTATCCTTCTCCCTTCCTCTCTGTAAAAAAATCAATAAAATATATATTAAAAAAAAATTTATTGAAAAATGTTTACAATGATTTCATTTTCTATTGCCTTCAGATAAGATCTACATCTCTAGCCAAATGAACTTACTAGCAGTTTAACTCTCAAAGGTGCTCCATCTCTCTCCATATTAGAGATGACTTCTTTTTCTTTTGTCCTTGAAACTGTGTAATTCAATCTTTGAGACTTTGCAAACTCACCCAAACAGACAGACTTAAGATGCTCCTGACACCATGCTCTCAGAGTAAGCAGTCAATAAATGTTGAATGAAAAAGGAATACTCAAAAAGAAGTTAAAATTAAGAGTTGAAACAGGGATAAAATTAAGTTGAACAGAGATAAAATGTTAACTGCCACAAGCACAAGAAAAAGTGTCTTTAGACAGAAATGTTTGAGTGACAGAGAGAATGGCCTAACTAGAGAGAAGTGCTTTAACATAGTTTCAGCCTCTTAAATTTCAACTCTAGCTCTAGATAATGATCTTGGACAACTGAATTCACGTCTCTAATTCAGTTTAAAATAATTGTATGTACTCTCACAGGTTGTTGTTAAGGATTAAATGAGTTAATACATATAAAACATTTAAAATGGGGCATGGTAAATAATGACCTTACTATTACTTTTTTAAAAATAATTTTAAAAATGTATTATTATGGGTTCTAAAGCAGTATTGAAAAGAACAAATTCAATAATAAGATAAAAGGAAATAAAAGCAGTTAGAATAGAAGGAAAATGCAGAGAAAAAGAGATAAGCCCTTATAGTAAAATTAAAAATGCAAACAGAGCCCTAGCCATTTGGCTCAGTGGATGGAGCGTCGGCCTGCAGACTGAAAGGTCCCAGGTTTGATTCCTGTCAAGGGTATGTACCTGGGTTGCGGGCACATCCTCAGTAGGAGGTGTGCAGGAGGCAGCTGATCGATGTTTCTCTCTCATCGATGTTTCTAACTCTCTATCCCTCTCCCTTCCTCTCTGTAAAAAATCAATAAAATATAATTTTTAAAAAAATGCAAAGAGGTAATCCCTGTGTCATTCTTTCAAGTAGAATCAAAAGGCCAATGTGGGATTTCATAAAAGATGATCAACTGAGTGCCAGATGAACATGAAAATGAATTAAGATTGGATCCAAACACTGTCCCTACAGGAAACAAAATGTTGCCAACTCACTAGGGAGGACAGAATAGTGATTAAAAATCCTATTCAAAATGTTTTCATTTACTTAGAAATATCTACAGTTAGCACAACATAGTGTAATTTTAAAAAGGCAAAAATTGGAGTCAGAGCTGAGGTTGAATCGCAGTTCTCACGTAACTCTAAAGTTATGGGCTTTAATAAGTCAGCCTCTCTAACGTGATTTTCCTCATCATGAAAAGAGGATAACAGGTTTCTTTTTACTTAGCAGAAAGGGTTGTTACAAGAGCCAAAGAGGATTTTATAGATGAAAATACACTTTAAAAACAATCAATTATTAAAGTAAATGTTTAACAATGTTAAAAACTTTTTAATCATTTAACAGGTGTAGAATTCTACCTGAAAACCACAGTTTACAAGAAAATAACCTACAGACTTTAGCCTAATTAAAGTTCAAGATGGTCCTCAAAATGACAGGGCCGCTAAAGAACAAATGCCATTTTTGACCAAATAAACTATCAGCCCCACAAGAAATAACAAACTCACGGTGTTCTACATTAAACAGCCTCGGTCTGAAGTATTATGATCAGCTTCAAGAGCTCTATTCTGAGAGAAACTGAAAGACTAAAAATGTGTCTACAAGGGACAGTAACAGGAATAATAAAGGTCTCCTCAAATGAACAGTTAAAATAATTAGGATACTGACCTGGAACAAAGGCGAAGGGTGATAGTGACCTTTTAAGATTAGACTTCCTCTGTGTTTGAGGACAAATAAGAGCAATGATGGAAGTTATAAAGACAAAGATGTTAGCTTGTAAGGAAGAACTGTGTGATAAGCGTATCCTGTGAGAGAATGGACCACTTCCTAAAACAAAATGCCCACTTTCCCTATGTTCAAAAGTAGAAGCTAAATGAACACCAGGTACGGATGCTACTTTAGATCTAACAGAGGACTTATGAAGTCCCTTTCAAAAATTTAAGATTCAGAAGACTATCAGAAATTGTAGGTGACTGAAGCAGCTGGTGATAAAGGAAGCACCCCATCCTACTATTATAAGAAATAAGGTTATAGACAATGACAAAAAATGGAAACACCAGCTCTTACTATCACTAGCACAGCTATCCTATATAATAATCCTATATAATAAAAGGCTAATATACAAATTGTCCCCTCGACTAGGAGTTCAACCAGGGGGTGGGGACAGCCAACCACCTGCAGCCCCTCCCCCCGGGTGGCCCTGCCCCTAATCAGTCCCCCCTACCCCAATCAGGGGCAGGGCTGGCCCGCCAACTGCCCGCAGCTCCTTGCCCTAGCCAGCCTGGCCCAATCAGCCCCAATTGGGGCGGGCCGGTCAAATCCCACCCATGCATGAATTCGTGCACTGGGCCTCTAGTCTATATAATAAAAGCCTAAGTGACTGTTACAGCAGAACAACCAGTTGCTATGATGCACACTGACCACCAGGGGGCAGATGCTCAATGCAGGAGCTGCCCCCTGGTATTCAGTGTGCTCCCACAGGGCTCACAGCTGGCAAGTGCAGAGCAGTGTTGGGAGCCTCTCCTGCCTCTGCAGCAGCACTAAGGAGCAGAGAGCCGAGTGGTACGGAGTGGCGAGCAGGCAGGTGGTAAGGAGCGAGGAGTCCCAGACTGTGAGAGGGAACAGGCTGGGCTGAGGGACAACCCCCTCCCCCAGTTCATGAATTTGGTGTACCAGGCCTCTAGTATATGAATAAACCACAGTGCCGTCACTGTTACTCTTTGCCAATTTGTTTTGGACCTCACTTCCTCTCCTATGATTTTCTAATTACTCTCTGCCAAATACACTTCAATATATGAGCCCTGTAAACTCTTGGAAAGGCTGTCAAGAAAACTGTTTTCTTTTTAATCAAGTTCTTCAACTAAACAAGTCATTACATTTCCTGACAACCAACACCATTGCAAAACAAAAAGAGAAACTATGACTTACTTTTATTACAGTTTTCTTTTTTGAATTAGGACAATTTTAGTTTTAGTTTCAAGTTTATGGGAAAAATTGCGGGAAAAGTACAGAAAGTTCCCCAAAACCTCTCCCTCCCTTCCCCTCATTTCCAGTATTTTTAACATCTTGTAATTGATAAGCCAATATAGGTATATTATTAGCTAAATACCGTATTTTACATTAGGGCTCACTCTGTTGTACATTCTATGGCTTGGAGGAACTTAAAAACAAATTTGAAAATTGTAGTTAAACATACATAACATGAAATGTATCATCTTAAACATTTTTAAGTGTGCAATTCAGTAGTGTTAGGTACATTCACACTGCTGTATAACTAATCTTCAGCACTCTTTTCATCTTGCAAAACAAAAACACTATACCATTTTTCTTAAGCTCAATACCTACTAGATAAAAGAATACACATAATTTTTAAACTTAATTCTTCTGCATAATCTTTTTCTCAGTTTTGTCTGTAATCTAAAAATCCAATTTACCATCATATTAATATATCCAATAGCTAAAAAAAGTTCAGTTTTGCTTTATTTTCATCATATAATAAAAACTAAGATTCAATATCAAAACTACATATTCACCCAAAAATATTATTTATTTTATACTCCAGTAAGAGCTAAGGGATATAAGAAATAGATTCATCCCCTTTAAATCATCATTGATATTCACATTTTGTTTAATCTTACCAAAATAATGTGTTATATTTCTAAACATAACAAAAATAATTATCTTAGCATATACATATACATTAAACACCTTAATTGGTTTTTACATGTGGTAAGCAAAAGAAGACTAGAAAAAATAGCCCAGTTAACTGGTTGCCACAGATATAAGATAGAGAAACCAACCCTAGGTATACTAGCTTATTTTATCTGCAAAATGAGAAATTTTTCTGTAAGAATATCCAACCTAAACTGAAGGATCAGTTGGAACTGAGGCTTCACTGTTCAGAATTTTGCTTTACAGATATTTTATAAACCAGTTTCAGGTTGGTCACTCTTTAGGCCAATTCTTCCATACAAATGTTCTACATTCATCCCTTCCTCACTAATGTTCAATCACTTCCTCGGTCTAATCCCTATCCACATATCTTTTTCTCAATGCTTTTCCCCCCCTCTAACCTAAAATATAAAGAAGAATTAGTACAAAAGACTCCTAATAGCCTCTCCAACTACTGTATATTCAAAATAAAAAAACAAACTCACTTCAATCAATGGGTAACTTATTTAACCTACCCGTGTCTCAGTATCCTTATCTGCAAAGTAAGGATAACAAAAATGGCTAGTGCTCTATTATTATGTACTTGGGACAGTGCAAGTGGTGAATTATTGAATGAAATAATAACTTCATGAAGTTGTTAAACACTAAATGTGGCAGTGTATGTAAAGTCCTTAGCACATTGCCAGGCAAACTGAAAGCTCGTGTTAAATGGAAGTTACTGCCATCATCAAAATCTTCAGTGCCTCCCCACTGCCCACAAATGTCCTGTTTTAAAAAGAAGCCTGTGGTGACTGAGCCTTAATGTGTTTCACCAATTTAATCGCCAAACAAGCACTAAAATCAAGTCAACATTTTCTGGCTTCCACAAAGTCAAGTTTATTTCTCAAGTTTCAGACCCTCATTCATAACTACCCTCTCACTGGAACACCTTCTATCTTCCCTTGCCCAGCCAAAGCAAACCCTTTAGTCACACCCCATCTTCCCAGGAAGCATGCCCCAATCATTCCAGCTTTTACTCATTTCCACTTTTATCTAAAACCCTCACACATGTTATTTTATATTATCTGCTACTGTCCAGTCTTTCTGGGTAAACGTAAATTATACTGTAGCTTTTAGTTCCATATTCTCTCTGCCATCCCCAAATGTATGGATATTACATACAGTATAGATTAATCTAAATTGTTAACAGTAGTTATTTCAGGTAAAGATTATGAATGATAATCATCTTTTTTAAAATTCTTTCTTATGGTTTCCAAATAAATCATTTTATGATTTACAAATCCTATAATGCTATTCTACAGATCCATAGTGAAATAACTTATGATCCTAAGACCTTATAATATCTTCTGGGAAATAAACAAATGGACATACATATGTCAGGGGAATTTTAACAAGTATTTATTTTCTGTACAGTTCTTTAAAAAAAAAAAAAATCAGTGGTTCACATGTGATATCCAGGGTAACCAACCCTATTCTGAATGTGCTCAGTATTTTTCGAGTAACCAGAAGTTCACTGTTTCTCACTGCTTTTCAGGAACTGGGATTTTCATATTTTTTGCTCAAAACACATAACTTTCTATTACAAAACAAAGTGACACTGTCAATGTATTTGAATGTATTTGAAACACCAAATATAATTTTTAAAAATTCTTACCTAATCCTTTTTGTCCTGGATTCTTTGCAAAATTAAAAGTAAACTGGTAAAAATCCTTAAATCGTCCTGGTTCTTTCAATTCTTGTTCCATCTTGGGTATCTGGGCCTTTAGTTTTTCTATGCTGTCACATCTACATTGTAAAATTAAGTTTATAAAAGATAAAACTTTTTCACTATAAATTAAGGACTTAACTTATTCCTATGATAGCTTATCTTTATTTCATAGAACTTTTTAAAAATCAGACAGCTGTCATTCTTTTTACATTATATAAACAAGCATGGGTTTAGTTAGAGGAAGAAAAGGTCTGAAGTGATTAAATGTTAGAAATAATTACTATTTTTAAAAGAAATGGGCCGTTACTTTTAATTACATAACTCACTGGACCATTAACACACCTGAAATGTAGAAGTCAGCTGTTGTGAACAGATGAGAATGTATACTAATTAACAACCACCACCAGTTTAAACTGTAGTAGATACTCCTTTGATGGTAACAAATCACATGTCTAGCTTCCAAACTAACTGAAAGCATAATTTCTTACTTCGGTGAGAATGCACTTTTCTTGAAAAGTTACTTTTTGTTATATATAAAGTATAAGTATCTGCTGAGCGCCCTACTATTTCCAACTGAAGTTAGAATCCACAGTAAGCTTTTTCTATTTTTTGCGAAGCATTCAACTTCTAAGGGGTTGAAAGGGTCTAAGTTCTAGTCTTATTTTCCATATAACAGCCTTAAGGTAGAAATATTCTATTTCTTATAGAGTCTACAAAAGCAATCACTCCACTTTTTCTTCTGATCTTTTTGCTTTTATTTTCCTTCTATGTTCTTTATAATGCCTCCCAGATCATTATTGGTAAATTAAAATTTAGATTTGGAAGTTCATCATATTGTACATAAATTCAGTTTCAGAAGAAAAAAAAGTGCGTTTTAATAACATCTGTCTTAGCATAGAAAATTGCAAGTTCAGGATGGGGCTAGCTTTGGCTGTGGAACACAGTGTCTAGGCCAGTTATTAATTTATTACCTCTCAACTTTAAACCCACTCTTCTTTGCCCTAAATTGTGACTATCTGTAGTGGACTATAAATTGTGAGATTTTCTTTTTCTTGCCAGTTGGCTCACTGTTAGGTTCTACCAACAGAGGGCAATGAAAGGCTGAAAGAGGAAAGGAACTTTTCCTATCCCAGTCTGTTTTCTGCAGAGAGCAAGGGTTTCAGCGTGCTGGAAGGTCCCAGCAGTGTTTACCAATGGTGGCAGCTCACATGGCCCCACAGCAAGTGGCCTCTAGCCAGTTTTTTCTTCATCAGAGTGGCAGACAAGGCAGGCATCGCAGGCTTTGTGTTCTGCAGCAGCCATGCCCTCTCCTCTGAGATCCCTGTGGGGATCTCTTAAGTGTCTAGGTTCCTTGCTTATTCATTTCCCTCAGTTCCAGGGGTGGTGGCAGTTTCTTGCAACTGCAACCTCTGTTATACCTCAAAGCTTTCTTTTGCTCCTTTTACATAACACAATATTTTAAATTTAACCTATTCAAAGTACTGATATATTTTTGTGACTTGTCTGGACCCTGATTGATTACAGTGCACCTCAGGCTCAAGGTCAGAATGCCTGGGTTCAAATCCTGACTTTAATACTACCTAACTCTAGTTCTCTGTACCTCAGTTTCCTCATCTCTAAAATGGGGATATAAATACTTCTCATACACAGTTATTGTGAAGAGGTAGGTGAAGTACTTACTTAGCACAGTTCCTGAAATAAAAAAATGTTCAACAAATGTTAGCTATTATTATTTAATAGTCATCCGCTAAAAACAAAGGACAGCCTGTTACCTATCCATAGACTGAGTATTTTTGCAGCCTCATTAAATACAGACAACTAGAAGCCATAGGTAAAACCTCTACCCATAACTTTTCAATTTATTTATCCCAAGTCATTTAAGCCAATCAGATATCAAGATAAACTGAACAAAAAGTGATTAGTAACTTCTAAAATTTTAAATTCTAAGAGCTGTTCATAAATTCAGAATTTGCAGCCTCACATTATGAAATACCTTAAAACTTGCTCATTTCAATATTATGTTAAATATTAGTAATTTTATTAGCAATTAAAATAATTTATTTTAATATAAGTACAATGTAAATGGAATAGGCTGTACTAACTATACAGGTAACTTGACAAACCCAGAAAACTGGATAACATGGGAAGGAATTAGCAGATTAGCCCATTTCTGTTATAACAATGTTTGTGGGCTGACAGATTTATGTTTACATTAAAAAACTCATACCATAATTCATTTCCATAGTAATTCTCACAGTAATGAACCTTAATTTCCTTTGATAATTATGTACTCACACTAATTCTGTCATGCCGTCCATGAACTCTTGCTTGGAGAACTCGCACTGTGTTGCTGCTCTGAACTTCCATGCAATGATCAACACACTAATGCTGGCTGGATCGAGGGCCAGGTCATCACAGAACTGTTGTATACCATCTATTCCAATTTTATTTTCATCTTGAGGATCTTCACAAATAACAATGCAATATTAAATTAATGCCATACTTTATTATACTATTCCTAAAACTAAAAAGGTAATGCTGTATGCTCCATTAAAAAATAATCACATAGATCAAAGACGAAGCAGTATTACTAAATATTCCCCCCTGTAATATTCAAAGCCAATGTGCCCTCAAAATAGCACTCTTACTATGAACAGGAGGTGGTGGGGGGTGGAGGGAGCCTAATATATGGTGACAGAAGATGGTTTTGACTTTGGGTGGTGAGCACACAATGCAACATACAGATCATGTATCATAGAAATGTATACTTGAAACCTATACGACCCTAGTAACCAATGTCACCCCAATAAATTTAATAAAAGTGTGAAAAGATGGATTCACACTTCATGCTACATACTAACATAAACTCTAATAGAAGGATGAACAGGAGAATACACAGGGTGGGGCAAAAGTAGGTTTATAGTTGTGAGTACACAAAACACAGAGTTGATGCTTGTGTTATTAATTATTGTTTTTTTCCATACAAACAACTGCATGTCTACTTTTGCCCCACCCACTTTTATATAAGATCGACACGTGATTTTTAAGTCTCATTTATTCATATGAAAAATGTCCCATACTCATACACATTCAGAAAATCAGACAGTCTATATAGAGATAAAGGATTTCTACTGAACCTATCCATATTTTAAGTAAGCATTCTAAATTAACAGTATTCTATACAAAAAATCTTTTTTTCCTTAAAACTAAGTTCACTCTACCACAGCAATTACGTCTTGAGAGTATCAGAAAAACTATAAACTCAGCAATTAAATCCTAATCTCAACAATATAAATATCTGCTGTTCAAGTTAAAGAAAAATACCAACCATCAATATTTACTTATCAGACAGAAAAACCTTTAAATAATGACAAATACAAGGAGAAAGAGGCACTCATACACTGCTGCCAAGTGTGCTTTGCTAACATCTCTAACAATAAAAAAAAAAGGTGACTTTTCTGATTTGGGAGAATGAATTATGCATAAAATATCCCATTTTTGAAAAAAATTTTAAACTGTGTATACATATTTCTGCATAAACAAAAAAGACATGGAAGGATCCACACCAGAATTAAATGCTGGTTCCCTCAAGAGAATAAATAAGGAAAAAAATGGAGAAACTATTAACTTTTTCTTCAATGATCTATTTTGTATTGTTTAAATATTTTAAAGAGTATATTACTTATAAGTTCTTTAAAGGTTATTAAAATTATCATGCAGGTTTTCTTAAAATCAGTTCAGCTGAGTTTTATGAAATGGACGGGGGGGAGGAAGGCCCCCAGCCCCCCTTCTCAAAGGCTGTAGAAGGGAAGTATACCCCCCAGCCCCTCTTCTCTATTTCCTCTCTATCATGGGGGAGGAAATAAAGAGGCTAAGAAAAAATTTTGGTGGAAAGAGAAAAATAATTTATCTTAGATCTCTTTGAAGTAATTCTAAGATCTACAGAGTTCTGTTACGATATCCACCTATATCATATGTTCTATGTATTATACATATATATAAATACCTATAAATATGTTCTATGTATTATTTCTCACAAGCAGCCTATAACTTTGGAACACCTGGTTCAAAATATTTAAAGTTACAAGTAAACACTCACCTTTGTATCTATTGTATAGTTGTTCTAACTTCTTCCTGTCCAATGATCCTTTTACACTCTCTCGTATATAAAGTTCAGGATTTTGGAAAAAATTGTCTGTTGCAACATCTAACTTCCAGTCATTTTGAGACAGGCAACTTACTGCTGTTTTTTCACTAGATTGTGTGAAGATCATAAACTGACGAACTTTATCCTTCTGCGATGATTTCAACTTGTTCTATTGAAACCAGAAAATAAACTGAAACACTATGTAAAAATCACAGAACACTAAAGTGGTGTTCCTATATGCCTGACTAATCACTCATCAATACTTTTTCCTCATAAATTATTAAAACATTTTAGTTCAAGATTTATTTTTGATCTACTATTAATCAGAAAGACAAATTTTTAAGAAATCTAAAACACAAAATGTAGTATCATTTTGGAAAAGAAACTAGGACAGAGGCAAAGGAAGTTCAACCATCCTGCATTTCTTCTAAAAGTGGATCCTGAGAGCACTATAAAGGCTGTAGAAGGGAAGTATAGCTACTCTCAAAATCTTGACCAAGCACAAAGTTCTAAAACAGCGGTTCTCAACCTGTGGGTTGCGACCCCTTTGGGGGTCGAACGACCCTTTCACAGGGGTCGCCTAAGACCATCGGAAAACACATATATAATTACATATTGTTTTTGTGATTCATCACTATGCTTTAATTATGTTCAATTTGTAACAATGAAATTGGGGGTCACCACAACATGAGGAACTGTATTAAAGGGTCGTGGCATTAGGAAGGTTGAGAACCACTGTTCTAAAGGGATATACATATACAGACTGGTGGGGAAGGTGACATTACCTAGCCAGCCAGAACAGGCAAATGACCCTGGGAACAATGCGATTAACAGGTGTCTGCTGCAGTCCTAAAACCCACTATAAAAAACATAGGATGCAATTCTCCTCCCAACCCTACCCCTTGTTTTCTTGCTATTTTATAGCAAATGTGAGAAAGTAACAGACTATGAGTAGCTTCTATTTCTCCTGGTGGTGTTCAGAAACCAAGATAATTACCAATAAAATTTCATATTTTCATTCAAATCAGAAGCCCTGAAATATGAACTAACATGCATCCTTCCAACAAAGGTAAACAGGATTCTCCCTTTCTCCCCCTGAAAGAACCACCTTTCCCCCCTAGCCTGAGCCTAGCATAGCCTCTCTCCAAAATGCCTCTCTACTGTAATAATAACCTTTTCTCACTTGCCTTATGTTGACACTGATTCATTTCTCATCTGGCCTGAACCCTAAGCAAAATGAAACAAGGCAATTAGGCCCTGCACTCTCTCCCACTATTAAGGACCATGTTCTCCCTCCTCTCCCACCCAAGCTAGTCTCCTATGGAATGTCAGCCTCTCCACTATTATTCTTGTCTCCTAACACCATCTCTCAGCAAAATACTTGGGTTAGCCCTGGTCAGTGTGGTTAGGGTGGCTGGAGCGTCATCCCATACACCAAAAGGTGTAGGGTTCAATTCCTGGTCAGGGCAGATAGCCTGGGTTGTAGGCTGGATCACCAGTCTGGTGTGTATGGGAGGCAATGGATCAATGTTTGTTTGTTTCTTTCTCTCTCTGCCTCCCCTTCCTCGCTCTCTTAAAAAAAAAAAAAAAAATCGAAAAAAAATTTTAAACTTGGGTTTTTCCTGAGCTTCTACAGCAAATGAAGAAGGGAAAGGGATGTATGGATGGCATACATTAATAGATACAGAGTCCTGTGGTATAAGCAACCATCTGAGAACCCCAGAATCTTTTATCTGACAGATCACAAACTTCAACCCCCTCATTGTACAGATGAGAAAACAGACCCAGAAGTTTAAAGAATTAGTTCAAAACTTATCCAGGTTATTATTAGTGGAAATGGGACAAGAACAGAAAGGCCTTATAAATCCAAATCATAGTAATCTTATATAAACCACATTACTTGTTGTACAGATTTATAAGCCTTTTGAAATTTTCAGGAAAAAGACTACCAAAAATATATTTCCACCTATCCCAAAGTAAAAATAACACTATACAAAAATCAAACATGAAAAACGTTTATGCCCTGGAGTCTGACCTGCCAGCCATACTCCTCTCTGTAAATATGCTATTGCTTAATATTACAGATTAAAATCTCAACCTCTGTTCATTAAATTTGAGGAACTATAACTCTACTAACCTTCTGTTACTTCACTAATAACTACCACCTCTGGACACTAGTAACTCATATCCCATTATACAATACATCTCTTAAATGTCTAAGATTCTTCCATTTTGAAAAGTGATTCTTCAAGACATAATTCAATTGCAACAAACCCACAATGAAATCAAATCCCAAGGAAGATTCCTGTCGTATTTAATATACTGTTTAATTAAAAGGAAGCCACTTTGATTTCAATTTTTGTTAGTAAAAACTATTTTTTTTTTAATTTCTATACCTTTCTCCCTGGGAAGATACAGTATCCTAACATGTTTCAATCCTTTTTTGAAGAACAGGGAAGTACTGAGGGTCCCTATGGCCATCAGTGACCACTGTATAATGTATAAGGTGTCGGAGAATAACTGAGAAGAGTAACTACTGGCCACATCCTGGAAATTATTTTTTTTTTTTTTTTAAATATATTTTATTGATTTTTTACAGAGAGGAAGGGAGAGAGATAGAGAGTTAGAAACATCGATGAGAGAGAAACATCGATCAGCTGCCTCCTGCACATCTCCTACTGGGGATATGCCCGCAACCCAGGTACATGCCCTTGACCGGAATCGAACCTGGGACCTTTCAGTCCGCAGGCCGACGCTCTATCCACTGAGCCAAACCGGTTTCGGCTGGAAATTATTTTTTAATTAAACCTGATACAACTTCTTTTGTATAACTTTCCCCCTATTCTCCTAATTGTTGTTGGAGGCAGCAAAACAATCAGGACTATCTGGGGTTTCATCATGAAGTATTAAATCCAATGCACTGTTCCCTGGAACTTGAACCACTTTTGTTGAAGAGAAGGAAAAACACAGCTTAAGTCAATTCTGCAAACCAAAAAGAGCTGTTCACTCTCCTAATGACTTCCTGTCAGAGAGCAAGGTATTAGAAAGTTGGGGGAACAAAGATAAAAAAATCATCTTACCCACACGAACTAATAACAACATTATACATTTATTTCCAATTATTTAATTCCAGGTCATATTTTATTTGAAAAAAAAGTGTATGTATTAAATAATATCTATATATACACATAAACTATTTAACTGGTTTAAATTTCCAGTATATGGGCAATATAAATATATTTTCAGAAAAAAGGCTGCAGCTACCCATTTCTAGCACCATAAAAGCTAATGAGTGATACCTGGTAGAGAACTGATAATATGGGTTCCTGCGAGGCCAAGTAGTAATAAGCAATCCCATTCCTGCAAAGTCTGATCAGTATCCTCTGCCTCCTTCTTGGATTTATCACATACACTTATCATTTCTCTATTTACTCTCTGTACCTAGAATAAATCTTAACACCTGTTGTCCTACTGAAGAGGATGTACTCAATTCTGTGATCTCAAACGCCGTCCTAGAGTAAAGCTGGAGTGGACTACATTGACCTGCCCTTCTCCCAAGCCTATATATGAGCTGTAACACTCGCACCTCCTTTTCCCCGGCCATATGGGGGCAACAGACAAGGTGTTTTGAGAGTATGGTACCAAAGGCTGTAATTTTTATCAACTTAAGGAAGAGAAAAAGGGTATCTAGCCAGCAAATAATTATTTTATAGGAGATGAGAGGATGGACAGAAAACTGAAGTGGAAAAGAAACAGATGGATGTTTTCTATTTCTACTATAAACCCAGTGGGGAATCTTCCTAAGACCAAAAACATATGACAACTACAATGACTCAGCACTCAACTGTCGTATATGCCACTTACTTTAAGATCTACTTAAAAAAAACTAGAGTGGTCACTAAATAAAATTAGGCAATACAATATTCAGTACTCAAATGTAAAAACTATCTAGATATTAAGTTTTCAAGGAAATTCAATAGTGGTATGTAAAATGTATAAAATACAGGATATATTCTGATTATTTTTTATTTTAGAAAAATAAAAGGAGAATGGAGGATGAAGAGGAAGAGAAAGAAAGGAAATGAGGAAGGAAAGGAATGCTGTCTCTTGTAATAGAAGGCTACTTACAACTGTATTGAAGATTACCAACATTAGAAGTTCTACTATAATCTGGACAATAAAAAGCACTTATTTGTTCATCTTGTCAAAATAAAAATAAAAAATGGTTGTTAATACATATTATCTAATACTTAAATCTATCACATGCTTGTAACTTTTTTCACTCAAGAAATGTAAAAATCACATTTAAAATAATAGATTATCTAGGAAAAAAATCACACAAATACTCTGAATGTAGCCAAGAATCATGTAAGTAGTCAAGTATATTTTACCACTGAATCTACAAAGTCCACTGTGATAAAATATGGACTCAAGAAACGCTCTATGGTAAGAAAATAATAATGATCATAAAGTTAAATTTCTCACATAAGTATTTCTCTCAAGAAAAATAATAAACATGGTAAATGATTTTCTAGTTAACTAAGTCCTGACAATTTGAAATGAAATAATTTTAACGGGTAAGTGATATTTTTAAAAGCTAAAAATTAAGACACATTTTATTATTTCTATTATTCTAAATCTTCATCTTCTCACCCTTGACTTAATTCTAGTTATCTCAGGGGTTGATGAATATAGCTCACAAAAGGCAACATTTTAAAAATCAAAACACTGTAATGACCACTCATAATTCTCACTAAAAGTTCTGTATGTTGATTCTGTGTTTTCCATATGATTAACAGTTTAACTTCATCTGAAACTTAAGAACTAGTTTAAGTCCAGAAAATGATAGTTTTCATATATGATACATAGTATTCAATAGTTAAAGCCAAGTTTTACAATATCCCAAACCACTCATCTATAAAAAAAAACTTCCCATAGATTAAAGGTCTGAAATCAAAAGTGCAGGAAAATAATCAATTCAACTAACAAGCACAGTTCTGCAAGAAAGCCAGGCTAAGAATCTGAGGAATAGCTAGAAATCCTATTCCCTTTCACCTGTACAGAGGAGGTATATGGTTAGTGAAGAGTGCAGACTCTCAAGCCAGACAGGCAGCATTTCAATCCTACCTGTGCCTCTTAATTGCTGTGTGATTTGGGGAAAATTAATCTCTGATCTCTGTGTGCTTCAATTTCTTCATCTGTAAACAGGGTGTGAAGGTTACATTAATTCAGGTTCAACTCTAAGAAATGTAACTAGCACATAGTAAGTCCTCTTTACAAGTGCATGACCAAAGAATAATAAATACTCCAGAGAAAAAAAGTTAATTCTATGTAAACAGTAAAGTAAGAAAGATGATAACTATAATCAGAAAATTAGCAGCTAATATTTATTTGAACTCCTACTGTGTGCCAACTATGCAAGGTGGTTATCTTTGATTCCATTTTACAAACGAGGAAACCAGGCCTCGGAGCTCAATTTATCTAAGGACACAGACCTGTCTAAAAAGCAACAGAGCCTGGTGCCTAACTTCAAGGCATGATCTTTCCATTTATTCTATCATCAAGTAAAAGAGGAAAAGGGCAAAAGTGCAAACACTGACTATGTGTGCACTGGGGGAAGAGGTGAATTGTGAGCAATATTTCTTCACATTGTTTTACAGAAAAGTTCAATAATCAATTGACCTTTCCCCTTACAAATGTAAACAATCTGCATTCTGCTAAAATGTACCCATTAAGCTTATAACCTAACTAAAAAGGCTAATTTATGGAACTTCCCTTTTAGAGTTTCCTGGGAAGGAAAGGGTGGGAAAAGAGAGGGATAGGTTATTTTAAGATAAGTAATTCAACAGGAAGAAAAATGTGTTTGTAGTCCGGTCAGTCTGTATTTTAAAACATGACCATGCTCTATAGCTTTAAATGTGCAGAGGAGGCAATAAGAGTCAGGGTTTCCTTTTCCAATGAGCAGACTTGAAACCCAGAGGAAAACACAAATACATGTACAGGCTATGGCCAGAAAATATAAGCAAATGTGTACAATTTCAAATATTAAGAAAAACAAAACCCCTCAATATTCTTTTAAATGATAATCTGCAGTTTAGAAACATTACTTATGGTTTGGCCTGTGATTCTTACCATTCATCTGTAAACTTCCTGCACTCTGAATGACAAAATGAACTCTTTTTTAAGAGGTGCTATACTACTATTACACCAAGTCAAATATGGAATAATGTATAATTATTATATACTATACAATTAGTATACCCAATGATGTTTTATATTATGGCAATTCACCTGGGAAAAAGTTCAGAAAGTATACTTGTAAGATCCAAACTTAGAATTCGTATTTTTTTAAAAGAACTTTTCTCACAGGCTTAAAAAAAATTATTCTGTTAATGGAAATTTAAAGGATTTCCTCTTCCCCATTCACAGAATTATTATTTAAAAGATGACTACCATGTAAATAGAATGTTTTGATTCTGGTTCAGAGAAAATTGTTTTGACTATTAAAAAGGTATTTTGCTAATTCCAGATTATCTACAATAATAGGATAGAAATTACCTCCTTAAAATACTTGTGTTAGTTATCACATTTCAACTGATTCTTCCAAACTTACTGCTTCAACTTCTAACAAGCAATCAAGGTAGCTAATTTAAATTTGCTCCTCCTCTCCATACACATCCTTTCTTTATTTTAAAAAATATATATATTTTTATTGATTTCAGAGAGAAGGGAGAGGGAGAGAGACAGAAACATCAATGAGGAGAATCACTGATCGGCTGCCTCCTGATACCCCACACCTGGGATCGAGCCCATAATCCAGGCATGTGCCCCTGACCAAAATCGAACCCAGGACCCTTCAGTCCACAGGCCGATGGTCCATCTACTAAGCCAAACCAGCCAGGGCAGACATCTTTTCTTTAAAAAAAAAAAATCAGTCCTAGCCGGTTTGGCTCAGAGAGAGCGTTGGCCTGAAGACCAAAGGGTCCCAGGTTCGATTCCAGTCAAGGGCACGTGCTTCGTACTTCTTCGGTTGCAGGCTCCTCTCTGGCCCGGGGCCCTGGCCGAGGCGTGCAGGAAGCAACCAATCAATGCGTTTCTCTCACAGTGATGTTTCTCTCTCTCTCTCTCTCTCTCTCTCTCTCTCTCTCTCTCTCTCTCTCTCTCTCTATCTCTCTCATTAAGAAATCAATAGAAAAATATCCTCGGGTGAGGATTTAAAAAAAAAAAAATCAAAGTACAATAATGTTACTAACAAGAATTAAATGAGAGTTTTAAGTTCCATAAAGAACTTATGATGACTAAAACAAGTCACGCAATATGTTTCATAAGAGAATAAATGATCCCTGAAAAAATGAAATCTCCTAATTCTAATATTTAGTAAATCCAGAAATATAAGAATCCTATGAATAATAAATAAGCCTCTAAATGTTTATTGAAATGAAAACTATAACAAAGGAATGGGCCATGTCAACTTATCTCTGTTGCTGAACACTATGTTGAGTGTTGAGGGTTGAAAAGTATATTACAAGAGTGCTTTTCTAAAGTTAAGTTCTTTTTTTAAAAATATATATTTTATTGATTTTTTTACAGAGAGGAAGGAAGAGGGATAGAGAGTTAGAAACATCGATGAGAGAGAAACATCAATCAGCTGCCTCCTGCACACTCCCTACTGGGGATGTGCCCGCAACCCAGGTACATGCCCTTGACCGGAATCGAACCCGGGACCCTTCAGTCCACAGGCCAACGCTCTATCCACTGAGTCAAACCAGTTACGGCTAAAGTTAAGTTCTTTTGAAAAAACTCTTTAAAAGTAAATCTCTTCCATTTTTACAATGAAAACAAGCAGCCTAATCACCGATTAGGCACTAATTATATAAATGGGTTCCACATAGTGATAAAAGATGATTTAGGGACATTTTTCCCTTCTGTTTTTGCTTTTTCTTAGGTGGGGGGTATACACCTAAAGTGACTAGGCAAACTAGATAGTCAGCAGGTTATTCAAGAGCTTGTTTGTGTCCACAAAGCAACTGAATCCTATTTGGAACTATTTCTCTTCTTCAAATGTCATGGCTAACACTATCACAGGGTGAACAATACATACTGAAACTTAAAAGGGGGATTTCTCACAGATTTTTACTATGCTGGACCTAATCTCTGAGGCCACTTGACTTAAATGAGCTCAGCTGTTTTAAAACTTAAAAAGAAGACCACTACTGCAATGAGTTTATTTTACATTCAACTTTTTTACTGTATGTACCAAAAGAGTTTTAATTTTTCAATTACTTAAATGTTTAAATGAGATAACTTGATTATGTATGGAAACAACTATTCAGTATAAGAAGAAACCAGAGTGAAACTAATAAAAAAATTCCACATCTATACGAAAAGGATGCTTGCTGAGTTTTTGTTGTTGTTTTTTTAAGAGGAGGGGGTACAGTGTGTAATGAGAGACCAAGCTTCTCATTCCTGCTCTGCCACATACTGGCTCTTTACCCTGGTCATAGCACTTAGAACTGATAAATATTCATTTCTATGTATGTTAAGAAGAAGTAGCAGTAACTACCTCACAAATTGGAATGGAGATTAAATAAAATAATGGTGGTAAATTAACCAGCAAACAGTATGTTCTCAATAAATGTTAATATCCTCCTTTCTCCCCAATGGCCCAGCTTTCAGCATGTAGCCATTAAACTATACACAAGCTACTATAACATATTCAAAAGCAAGCTATGAAAGATATTTCTGTGCTGTTTTAACTAGGTAAACTCAACAGTCAACTAGATTTTATTAAATATTGGACAGTCATTTTAAAGAGAACTCAAAACTCACAGAAGCTTCATGGTAAAGAAAACTATAATATGGGTTTTGTCTTCAAAAACTGCTTTAAAAATAATTATTATAATATTGCAGTAGCACACTATGGGACAGCAGAAACAAGGTCCATCATACCACTCAGAATCCTTCAGTGGGTTCCCAATTCTCTTGGAATAAAAACCCAATAGCCTTTCAATGCCCAGCCCCATGCCCATCTCCACTCCTCACTCAGACCTCATCTGCTCCAATGCCAATATGACACTGTATGGGGGAGAGGGAGCCCCATACAAACTGCTCCAGCAACATGATCTCAATGTTCCTCAAATCTCTCCCCACCGTGTTTCTATGGGACTCATTCCATCTCCTAGTCTGCTCAAAATTCACCTCACCAGTAGTGAAGACACCATTTTGCAACCCCACTTCCACTACTCCCCCTCCACTCTCAATTCCCCTCCCTAAAGGGGCTTTTCTCCCATAGCACTTAACACCTTCTAACATAGTAAGGAAGAAAAAGATATACGATGTTTATTATCTGTCTCTGCTGACTAAAATGTAGCTCTCACCAGAGCAGGGATTTTCAACTTTCAGTGAAACAAACTATACATATACATATACATATACATATCCCCAGTGCCTGGAACAGTGCCTGGCACATAATAGGTATTTAATAAATAATCATCAAAATTAAGGCCCTTCTTTAATTTGCTTTTATATATATAGTCAAACAAATGTAAAACAAGTTCTTAAAGAGACAATCTTGAACAGGCCTATAGTCATTTGGACGTATAAACACTGGTATTTGTTCAAAACACAATCTTAAATTTCGAAGTCCACGCATTTAAAGAAATTAAAAAACAGTAATTAACATCATTAATTATTCATTTAAATTTTGTTATTTAAAATATTCATTAATAATACTTGGGTTTTCATGTTTGAGTAATATATTTTATTTTCAAATCCAATTTTCAACCATTTCTAGCGATTTCATGTGAGTCAGAAGACTGTATCACAAACATTGGGGGAAATAGTAAGCCAGGAGAAAATAGTTTCAATTCTACAACAAACAGTTTTGCAACCTTGAACCTCAAAACCTCCTTGATCCTCAATTTCTTCTTTTGTGAAGGGGGAGTAAATAGATGATCTCTGAAGTCATTTTAGGTCTAAAAATTCTATGATACTGTGAATCAAAAATCTAGTAGGTTACACAGTCTACACACTTCTCACACCTCTAATAAAAATCATGAGGGTGGCTTAGTGATTGAGCTTCGACCTATGAACCCGGAGGTCACAGTTTGATTCCTAGTCAGGGCACATACCCAGATCATGGGCTGGATTGCAGGCCGAAACCCCGTGTGGGGTATGCAGGAGGCAGCCAATCAATGATTCTCTCTCATCATTGATGTTTCTCTTTTTTTCTCTCTCTTCCCTTCCTCTCTAAAATCAATAAAACATATAAATCATTATAACCAAAATTTTTATAGTTGAATGGAACTTTAGAAATCATCAAATCCAATTATGTCATCTTACAAATAAGAAAACCCAAATATTCTGACTTTTTAAAAGATTTTCAGGAGTAACAGAATATTGTCTACTTTCTGAATTATTTTTAAAGTTATCTGAACAATTTTTTTCTTATACAAAATATTTCGATTATCCCATCATTTAAACTTGTCCCCAAATTGACAACGTGTCCTAGCAGTGGGTTGCATTACACACACAGCAAAACAAAACAACACACACACACACACACACACACACACACACAACAAAAAACATGAGTCCAAAAATTACATCGAGAAGCAGTTACAAGAAGTTTATAAGACAATTTTTAAGCAGAAAATTCTTATGGCCTAACTTCTAGTAGGGCCCACGGTGATTGAGTTTCTAAACTAACTAGAGCACTTCAAGACAATTCTAGTGACATGATCTGAGTTCGGCCACAGAAGGGCCTTAAATTAGTAATATCTTGTCACTACTGGTACAATTAGATGAGTTATGGCTAAATTCCAAAACTAACTATTTAATATTAACAAAAGGATAGAAGCTTACACGCTCCAATCCAAGCTGAACTCTCAGATGAAGCACACGAGAAACAGGTGATGCGCATCACCGAGACCGCGGCTCCCCACAGGATGCTGCCGACCCGACCCGGAGATCACCAAGAACAGAACACATTTCCATGCGCTCTCGGGGTTCACAGGGGTTACTGCTCATCTACAGGCCAAGAGTCTGGGAACCTGAGGAGTAATGTCTATGACAGTCATAAAACCAAGAAACTAGAAACTGTCTGACGCCCTAGACATAGGGCGGGGGACCTTTGAACACTGTAGTATCAATCCCAACACCGACCTGCACTTTATGACAAAGTTTTCTTGCAAGCATGGAACCTCCCCTAGGATATAAACCTTGAACATACGGCAAGCTAAGCGACATATCTTATATATGACACCAAACTTTTGCCAAGTTGGAAGCTGGGGCTCGATAAGTGTCATTCAGCAGAAATAAGACCAACTAAAAACAAAAGGCAGTGGGCATTCCCTGAGCGCGCGCGCGCGCACACATAGACACACGCACGCACCCTCCTCAAAGAGGCCTTTATGCTGCCCCTGAGCCCGCGGACAACAATATCATTTTTACTGTCTATTCATACAGCAACCTGCCTGGAATTCAACTCATGCTCAGACTTTCAGGCCAAGCAAGCATCGCTTCTGAAAAACAAAGGGAGTCCCACAGAGTCAGGTGCATCATCACCAGAATGTAAACATAAGTTGACCACCACGTTAAACATGGTGTGTGTGTGTGTGTGTGTGTGTGTGTGTTCCCCCCCCCCCCAACAAAAAGAGAGAGAGAGGGGAATCACTTGACAAACTGTCTTTTAAAAAATCACAAGTGTTCTCTTTAACTGGCGTAATAAAGCAATCACTCACTCCTCCCACCCCAAGCACATACAATATGGGCTCAAAGGCTAGCAAGTGTGCTTCTCCGCATTTCGTGAAATGAGAACAGGTTGCACTTCCGTACTCCCCCCCCGCCCCCCCCCCGCACCCCGGCCCCCAGCCCGGCGGGCTCCGGGCTCCCCGGGGAGGGAATATCCTCTCCTCCAGCGGCCAGGACGCGCGGAGGGGATGGAGCCAGAGGCGGACCCCCGCCGCAAGCAGCCGCCCGAGACCCGCGGTGCCGGCGCCGGCGGAGGGGAGCCCGGCAAAGTCCTTCCCCCTGCGGGGCGGGGGAGCCTCCGCACCCGGAACCGCGACCCGGTCCGGGCCAGACACAATGGAGCCGGCGGCCCGGCAGGAGCGGGGCCGTTGCCGTCCCCTCCCCCCCGCCCAACGCCTCCCCCCGCGCCCGGCCGGGCGAGAGCACCGCGGGCCGCTCCGCGCCCCAAACTCCCGGGCTCCCGACTAGGCCCGGCTCCGCTCCGCCTCCTCGGCTCTCGCGTAGCGGCGGCGCCGGCGGGAAGGGGCGCAGGAAGCAGGGAAGGCAGGAGCCGGGCGGCCGGGGAGCGCAGCGCAGGCCGCGGGCCGGGCTCGGGGCGGCGGGGTCGCCGCGGGGCGGAGGGGCGGGCGGGTGCGCGGCGGCGGCGGCGGGCGGGCGGCCGGTGCCTCACCATGTTGGTGTCCTCCAGGCCTCTCCCCTCCTCCTCCGGCTCCGCAGCGAATGGACGGCGGCGGCGGCGGCGGCTCCTCTCACGGGCTCGCCGGGCTCCCGCTCATGCGCAGTGCGGCCGGCCCGGCGCGGCCCGAGGAGGCAGCCCGGGGCCTGGGAGGCGGAGGGACGGGCGGGGGGCGGGAGCCCCGCGCGGGGGTTCCCCGGGGCGCGGGGTCTCCCGGGCGGGCGTGGGGGGGGGGGGTCGCTGGGGCGGGGACGCCGGCGGGGCAGGGGGCGACGCACGCCCTCCGCGCGCTGACATCCTCCCGCCGCCCGCGGGCTCCGGCGGGGAGGGGGCGCTGGGCACCCGCTTCCTGCGCTCCTTCCGCCGGCGCACCGCGCGGCCGGGTCTACACGGGCTCCGGGAGGCGGGAGCCGCGGCCGGGGGTGCAGCGAGGGGCGACTGGAAAGCATCGGACTGGGCGCCAGCTGCATCCCAACCACCCCATCCGTGCAGAAGAGGCGGAAAATAGTGAAAGCCTCACCCCCCGTCCTCCTCTCCCCTGCACCCCCAGGTCCAGTAGCTGGACGGCGTCGGGTCCCCCACGTGCACGTCCCGGAGGAGACCTCCGTCCCGCCGCGCGGGAGCTGCACTGCCCTGGAGTGGCGCGGGCTCTTCCCAGGCGTCAGCGGCCACGCGGGACCGGGAGCAGGGTCCTGGGGTTGCAGGAGGAGGACGGGGCGGTCCGCACCCCAGGCTTTGGATGCGGCTAGTGGGGAAGTTGCGGTATCAGCGTAGCTGTTTGCTCTAAATTCCCAATCAGTTCCCCCTTGCTAGGATACGTTTTGGGAAGTAATGAGCATGCTTTTCACGGACGACGGGCGGACGTCAGGGTGGGTGAACCGTCCAGGCTTGGTTCTAAGTCTCGTGAGGAGGAGGGCGCCAGGATTCTGAGCTGGGGTCCAGCGGACAAGTATGCTGCAGGCAGCACAAAAGACTCTGGAGTGGTCCCCGCCCGTAAGAAACTGACTATCCTGCTGCAGAGATGAGACCCTTTTCACACACGAAGGAAGGAAATAGATAATAAAGCAAACGTCAGAAAATCACAACCAGGACTCAGCCGAAAGTTAAGGTGTTTCGGAACAGAATCAACCTCCTTGGAGGTGTTACTACCCTCACCTCTCACGCCCTGCTCCCACCCCCAACATGACCAGGTGTAAGCTACCAGATCAACAGTATAACTTCATGACTTTGAAGTTCTTATTAAGGCAGTAGAACTTGGGCAACTCCTGGGGGCCTCCTAATGCTTCCTGGAGCCAACCACATATCAGGAGTTCCCAGGACTCTGCCAACACAGGCATTCATCCATTCTTCCCACTGATCTTTAGTGGGCACATCCTAATAGCCACCCTGCTTGCTAGGCTTTGGGAAATCAGCTCTGTGAGGACAGGCCAGATGTGCCTCATGCAGCAAGCCTGAAGCTGGGCCACATCCATGGCCTTGGACCTGAAATAGCAACTACAGCTAGGGTCTTAGTGAAGAAGCTTCACTGTATCGCTTTCCCCACACTGTTATATTTCACTGAGATATTAGCTCATAAGTTTTCTTAAGCTTTTGCCTAATTGCCACCTCCAGCGGACAGTCCTTAGTTCACATTCTATTTGACCTCTCTCTTGCATTTAAACATTTCCTCAAGTTTCCTCTCCAGCATTTTCCATGATCCACTTTCTTCCACATTTCCTCCTTCCCCTGTGAGCACTCTCCTTTGGGGACTCAACTCTCATTGGCTCTTAAATGCTGGGTTTTCCAGAACCATCCCTGAATCTCTTCCTGCATACAACCTGTGTCATGCTCTCACTCACATTCCCACAATGTCAACTGCTACCTTTTTGTTGTTGTTAATCCTCACTAGAGGATATTCTCTCCATTGATATTTTTAGAGAGATTAGAAGGGAGTGGGTCAGAAAGAAACATCGATGTGAGAGACACACATTGATTGGTTGCCTTCTGGATGTGCCCTGACTGAGACCAGGGATCAAGCCTGCAACCAAGATGCCCTTGATTGGAATTGAACCCAAGACTCTTCAGTCCTCAGGATGATACTCTAATCACTGAGCACTGGGTAAGGCTCAACTACTGCCTTTATCTGAGAAGTCCTAAATCTTGGCTTCCAGCTCATTTTGGTCATTCCAGAAGTCCATCAATATTGACAAATCCAAACCTGCTTTTCCTCCTATCTTTTTACCAAATCATCCAAACTAGACAGGTAAGAGTCCTCCTCAACTTCTTCTACCTCATCCTCCTTAATCTAATCGGCCACCAAAACTCATTTTTATCTCCTAAATAACTTTGAATCTGCACTCTACCCTCCCCGTCCCTCAGCCAACCTGTTATTATACCTCTTCTCATCTTATCAGTGGCCTCTTGACTCTGGCCTCTACTCTCCCTACCTCTCCGGAGTTGTCTTTCTATAATACAAATATGAATTTGTTCCTTAAAATACTCCAGTGGCTCCATAAACTTGAGCCTCTATGGTGTGGCCTATAAGGCTTTCTCCCCATAATCTGTCCACTCACCTGGCCATTTCCCGCCACCTTCCACAGAACCTCAGATGCCAGTTTTAACAATCCGAACGTGCCCTACTCCTTCATGTCTCCTTGCTTTCTCTCATTCTGCTGTCCTTGGCATACTTGCTAACACTGACCAAGGGCTTTCCATGTACCATGTACCATGGACTAATTTAAACCAATGATACATACTCACTCACATAATCCTCACATAATCCGGCCTGTTTGAAATGAATAAAACTAAAAAAAAAAAAAAAAAAAAAAAAAAAAAGACCGTACCCTTTTATGTAATGATGTTTACTTTGAATTTATATTAGTTCACACAAACACTCCATCCATGCTTTTGTTCCGGCCCTCCGGTCCAGTTTAAGAACCCATTGTGGCCCTCGAGTCAAAAAGTTTGCCCACCCCTGCCCTAAAGCATAGGAGACTAAATAACATGCCTAAGGCTCCGCTGCTGGTATGCAGTAGAGCTGGGATTTAAACCCACATAGTGTGTCTACAGAGTCTATTCTCTTAACCACCACTCTGTATTTCCTACCAAGTCCTCATACTCAATTCAAACACCCCCTTCTCTGTGTCTCCTGACCTCATTCCTGATTCTAGCACTGCTGTGACACCTGGTATATACTTCGTTGCACTTATGACATCATATGATAATCATTTGCCTCCATGACCACCTTCCCTGCCAGACTGTGCACTGCTCCAGGCCAGAGCTCAGTTGCACACATCTTCAAGTTTTCAGTGTCAAAGTGAATGCATATATGACACATATATGCTACATGGTAATGGTTGGATAAATTAAAAGAAAGAAGATGTCTAACTGATATCTGTCGATATGTTTAAGACTATGCCTACATTGTTTTTTATTGTAATGGAATGTCTGTCCTCCTTGGCAGATGTATATTATTCCATATGGTCAGATGGTAAACGTAGTAGCAACTGTATCCATTACTGCACTTCCAGGCTATAGCAGTGAATGTGAAATGGAGACTTATTACTCAATCACTGTTATTGAGTGAGGGAAACATATTTGTTAAAGTTATCCTGATTATTTTTAAAATGGAAAGATCCTGAAGATAAAGCATAAATTACAAGATTTGATTAAATAAAGACTATTCATTAACATGTTCATAGTACTTTTTTTCATCAAGAATTTTCAGATAATTAAGGCTTTGAGATTGTTTTAATCACAAAACTCATAAAGATTATCTTCTGTGGTGACAAGCTCAATACAATAATAATAAGATGGAAATTTCTAACTAAAAATCCACTATCCTCATTCTCCCTCTCTGTAAAGATAAACATAGATATACATTGTATATCTCTATATACACACATATATGTGTCACATAGCTCATACACACATATTCACTGTACACCTCTAGCTATATAAACAAATTGGTACAAAGTATTTGTAGATAGTGTAATTTTTTTCAAGGTAAAACAAGCAACTATTTGAAATAACTGTTACCTGAGATCCTTAAAAAATCCATTTAGGCTAAATATATTCACTGATAAAATTGTTGCAGCTCTGTTTAAAGAACCGTGTAAAACCAAGAATTCCATACTTCTAAAAATCTGTCTTTTAGCAAAAAGAAAGAGCAAGAGTGATCTGAGAAGACAGACTGCTAACATGTCTGGTGGTGAGCCTGCAGGGTAACTGTGTGTACATCGTTACAGTTCAAAGGCATTATCCTGGGATGCACAGCCACCACCTTCCCACACTGAACTTGGGTGGACTCAGTTTTGCCCAACACTTACATAAATTGTAAGTGCTTATTGAATTCAAGCTTGCCTGTTTATAAATATGTAAGAGTAAAAAATGTTAAAGGGTGAAGCAGACAGGAGCAGGCCTGGGGGCAGGAGTAAGCCCAATGTAGCTGCAGGAAATCTAACGTGAGAGCCAGAGTCCCAAATTCATGCCAAACTCACCAGAATAGTGGAAGCCTTTTGGCTCTCCCCTTCCTGACAAGCGTTACCGGTGAAGCCGAAGAAACGACTGACTGCCTGGGACTTTCTCCCCCACATTCTGAACCATTTGAAGAGGAATCCTTAATCAGGACAAAGGGATAAACCTCAAGGACTGTCCCTAGGAAACTGAGCACCATTGTCCTCTTCACGCAAAAGGACCAACAAAAGCAGTGTTCCGGTGGGTCACCTTCTAAATAGGAAAATGGGGATATTTACCAGAGCCAGTCTGTCACCTCAAGGTACATGTGGGTCTGTTGATTTTAGCTGCTCCACACTCATGGTAGAGGAATGGACTTGCGGTAGGCAACAGCCAAGACTGGAGGGCCAGCAATGAGAAACCAAGCCCATCACTGATGATGTCACAATGTCCCACTGTCCGAAGGTATTCATCCTGGACCTCCCTGCCCAGCCCAGCTTTGTCCCTCCTGCATGAGACTGTGGCTCAGCCTGGTGTCTGTCTTGGATAGCTCTAACCAGTTGCAAAGAGTGAATTCATTGACATCGTAATGGCTTTGAGGTTGTTTTAAGCCATTACTGTACTACTTGTAGTAGTACAGTAGATGATTCAGTAGTACTCTGAAATCCAGGCTGTTTGTCCCTGGATTCTTCCAGTATCCTCACCAAGGCATTTTTCACTGGTGATGAGAAAATGCTGGTATTGAATCAACACCTTGCTTTTCTCTCTTTATTCGGAGGGTAGTGCATAAGGCTACCCTCTGGGACTCAGTATTCTCAATGACAACATGAGGTTGAATTGTATTATTTTCTATCAAACCCTAAGTTGTTGTTTTTTATTTTATCCCGGTAGACTATTATGAGCTGTCTTTACAGATCAGGAAAGAATAGCTTGTCTCATTCCCTCATTCATTTATTCATTCATTTTTAAGTGTAGGGAGCACCTAAGCAAGCACTCTCTGACAAATATAATGCAAGCCACAATAGGAGGCCCATAGGAAATGTAAAATTTTCTAGCAGTGACGTTTATAAAGTAAAAGGAAACAAGCTTCACTTGTTTTGTTTTTAATATTCAACCTAAGGTATTGGGAATACCAGCATTTCAACATGTACTCAATATAAAATAGTAGTCAGATATCTTACATTCTTTCTTCACAGCATGTCTTTGAAATCTGATGTCTATTTTACACCTAAAGTACATCTTCATTTGGACTAGTCACACTCCAAGTGCTCATGACCACATAAGGTACTTGCTACTATATTGACCAGCACAGGCCTGGGCAGTGGCTGGCCTGGAGTAGAGGCTCAACAAATGGGAGTAATAAGTACTCTTACTTTCAGGAAATAGATGAAAATCTAGGATATCTATAGATAATCAATAGTACGCATAAAAATATTTAGCATTTAGGAAACTAGTGCAATTTAGTTGGAGGAAACATGTATCTGGGATAAATGTTTTCAGTGTATATAGCAAACTAGGAAAATTACCTGTGCAAATTTGTCTACCAAGCACCAATAATGTGCCTGACCATGAACATGTCTTCCTGTTAAATGTGATTTCTGTATAAGAATTGCTCAACCAAAATAAGACATATATAAAGCACTGGAACATATCCCACAGGTACATTAGAGTTTTGAGGTGTGTTTTTCAGGGTTGTCCAGTAAATAAGTAAATGGCATTTTCTTTAAGACATGTTACCCTTTTCAAAGAAATTATTTGAGATGGATGAAGAGAGAAGAGTTTGGTTCAAGGGAAGGTTTCTGCGCAAACATTGTAAAACTTTTTAAAAAGCTAATAGCAGGGTCAGGTTAGCCCGTAGCACTGCGAAAGAGAAAGACAAAAATAACAAATTTGAATATTATGAGATTATCATTTTGAGAATAAATACACAGAAAGAAGAAGTCAATGAAAGAATCTAATTATGAAGCCTAAATGGGTCAATCTGTTGGGGGAGATCAGGGAGAACCCCTCAGGATATTTGAGAAAGAAGATGATTCGGCAAAGTTCTTTAGAGATAAAATGTGATGTGGCCGCTCTTAATTGACCAAAAATGAAAGAAAGGAAAATGGTGTGGCTAAAGATCACCACTTCAAAATAAAATAACAGATTTGGGAGAATTTGAGGAGGTCTCTTGATTTTGTTGACAACCTGACCTGGAAGCAGGGTGTGTGGGATGGGGGTTGCGTGGAGAGGAAGGAAGCTTGAAGGTCCATGGTCAGGCCGGACAGGTGAGCTCTGGGGAGGCGTCGGTGACAGCACAATTGGCAGAGCAGGTCTGGCTGGAAAGAACACCCCCGGGAGGGTTCAGGGGAGAGGAGGGATTCTTGTCATTCCTGGCGGATGGCATACAGCTCTACAGACTAGCAACGTAGCTGTGAAACGTGTAAGAAAACACCCCGCTCAGGCTGGGCACATGTGATGGGGCCACAGACCTTGGGTGAAATGTATGTGTGGCTCAGAGCCGGGTTCTTGGGCCAGGTCTATGTTATTTGGTTGATTTTGAGAAGAGTCTGAGAATTGATTCCAGTCCTTCAGGTGAATGATTTCTCAAAAACAATAATGAATAGTATTAAATCAATTGTGAAGTCGTTGCAGTTGACATTTTTTTTTTTTGCTTTCTAAAATTTTTTTATTTTTTCCCTTTTTTTGTTTGTTTCATTTTTTTTCATTTTTTTGTTTTTAATTTTCTTTTATGCAGTTGACATTTTTTTCCTGCAATGTTATCTTTACATTATTTGAAGTTCAGATCCTTTGCTATTTTCTTTTCACATATGTGTTGTCTTCTTTGAGCCTCAATTCCTCTGACTGGAAATTTTGGATTAGAGACATTTTTGGTTTGCTTCCAGCTTCAAATGTAAGCTTTCCTAGAAATTCCAGGAAGTATGCCCTGGCCTGTGTGGCTCAATTGGTGGGTGTCTGTCATCCTGTACACTGAAAAATTGCCAGTTCAATTGCCGATCTATGTTTTGCTCTCACATCCATGTTTCTCTCTCTCTCTCCCTCCCTCTCCAAAAAAATCAATAAAAATATTTTTTAAAAAATATATCTTTATTGATTTTAGAGAGAGAGAAAGGGATAGGGAGAGAGAGATAGAAACATCAATGAGAAAGAAACATTGATCAGCCGCCTGCATGCCTCCTACTGGGGATTGAGCCCACAACCCGGGCATGTGCCCTGACTGGGAATCGAAGCAGTAACCTCTTGGTTCATAGGTCAATTCTCAACCACTGAGAAACACTGGTGGCCTCAATAAAAAGATTATTTTTAATTCCAGGAAGTATAATTGTTCTCACTCAGTCTTCTCTTTCAACATTCATTGAACACTTGTCAGTGAATACTTGTCAAAACAGTAAGAAGCCCTAGGAATACAATGAAAGAACCACAGTCCCAGCATCCCTGCCCACACAGCCCAGGAACTCAGTGTGGAAACTATGAGAGGTGGGAGAGGGTTGTACAAGCCTTGCATCTGGGAGCCCAGCAGGACTATGGATAGAGGGGAGGCTGTGTGCAGTAGAAGAGCGTGGGCTTCGAATAACCTGAATGTGCTTGGGCCAAACCCTACCATTTATTCTGAGGGTGATGTTGGCATATTTCTTAATGTGAGCCCCAGTCCCTTCATCTGCAAAATACCCACCTCAAGGTATTGTGTGAGGAGTAAATGAGACGGGCACTGGACAGGTTGTGGTTGCTCATATGAACAGACTTCGAAGGAATAAACAAGCAATGAGTCTCAAGCTGAGATGACTTGGTTTTCAGAACGAGTAGTGATGCTCTTTCCTGTTACATTTGGATGTCTCTTTAATCAAAAGCCCCCTCAAGTAGAGCATTGTGATTGCTCTTCACATTTCATAGACGGTAAGATAACCCAAAGCAGCCATGATCATAGTAAGTATTAGGGTTACATGATGAGGCAAACACAGATTAGATCATCAGTGCCCTCCAAACACCATATCAACACAGATTCTTCTGACACTCGATGTGGCTCTGACATCTGGAAACACTTTGACCAGCAGAGCCAGCTTGATTGGCCACACACACACACACACAGACACACACACACACACACACACACACACATTGTGATCACATTTCTTCCCCAAACCTCAAAGGGCCATGATACAAAGTTAATGATAGCCAATGACTACTCAGAAGACATGTTCCAATCCCCCCCCCCCACACACACACACACATGGTGCAGAAGAGAAGCAGAAGGTGGCAGCTCCCTCCTCTCCTGTCTGTGATGATGGGTTTAGCAGTTTGAAATGCCATCTGTTTCTGCTCATGTCTGCAATAGACAGACAAACAGTGTGACTAGAGGACTCTGGTCAGGTGCTCAGATGGAACATTGATTTTATTGTGGTGGCCAAACCGGTAGATAAGATCTGGTTTCTACTTTTAAAATAACTTGTGAAATTTGTTTCTCAAAAGGAAAAAGAAACAATTGAATAAATGCAGAAATTACAATAATACAAATTTTTATTTACACATGTCTGTAGAAGCAAGGCAGATGTCAATCTCACAAGACCAGTATTTCCCTGATTCAAAACAAACAAACAAAAATACATCAAAGAAAATGAAACTCAGTTTGAGGTGAATATCCCTCAAACACAGATATCAGCAAAAACCATTTTAAAATATTAGCAAACAGAGCCCTGGCCAGTGTGGCTCGGTGGAAAGAGCATCAGACCTCCCACCCAATAGTCTGGTCGTGGTTTCAATTCCCAGTTAAGGGCACGCACTTGGGTTGCAGGTTCAATCCCCAATTCCTAGTCTGGGCGATTGCAGAGGCAACCAATTGATGTGTCTTTTTCATATCGATACTTCTCTCTCTCTCCCCCCACACCCCCTTCCTACTCTCTCTAAAAAGTAATGGAAAAATATCCATGGGTGAGGATTAACAACAATAACAGCAAAAATTAGCAAACTGAATTAAATAATGTATCAAAAGGATTATGTACCATCACCAAGTACCTAGGAATGCAAGGTCGATTTAATAGTTGAAAATTAATGTAATACCATAACCTATAAAATAAAAGCATAATATGCTAATTTGACCGGACGACCTTCTGGACGAAGCCCAGATCCCGGGTGCTGGAGGGAAGCTGGTGCCAGCAGCCAGGGGAAGGAAGGCCTACTCTTGCATGAATTTCATGCATCGGGCCTCTAATAATAGGATAAAAGACAAAACCACACAATCATCTAAACCAGGGGTCCTCAAACTTTTTAAACAGGGGGCCAGTTCACTGTCCCTCAGACCGTTGGAGGGCCGGACTATAGTTTAAAAAAAAAACTATGAACAAATTCCTATGCACACTGCACATACCTTATTTTGAAGTAAAAAAACAAAATGGGAACAAATACAATATTTGTATTTGCATGTGGCCCACGGGCGGTAGTTTGAGGACCCCTGATCTAAACAGATGCAGAAAAAGCATGTAACAAAATCCAACAACCATTTCTGGTGTAAATTTTCAACAAAGTAGAGATAGAAGGGAAGTTCCTTACCTGATTACAAAAACCTGATGCTAACATCATACTTAATGATGAAAGATGGAATGTTTGTCTCTAAAATGGGAAAAATGTAGATATTTGCTCTCTTCACTTCTAATCAACCTTGTACTGAGATTCTGGCCAGTCAAAAAAATTTTTTTTAAGTCATCCAGATTGGAAAGAAGTAAAAATCATCTCTATCCTCAGTGACATTGTCCTCTATGTAAAAAACCCCAAGGAGTCCCCTGCCCTCCGCCCCAAACTGCTATAATTAAAAAATGAATCCAGCAAGGCAACTGGATACAAGATCAATATTTTAAAATCAATTGTATTTCTATATTCTAGCAGTAAACAATCCAAAATTAAGAAAACATTTTCATTCACAAGAGCATCAAAAATAAGACTTAGGAATAAGTCTAACAAAGAAGTGAAATGTGTATACACTGAAAATGATCAAATATTGCTGAGAGAAATTAAAAAAGATTTACAGACTCATGTCCATAGATTGAAAGACTCAATATTGGTAGGATGGTAGTTCTCCCCAGATTGTTGTACAGATTCAATGCAATCCCTATCAAAATGCCAGCAGTCGATGTAGAAATTGACAAGTTGATCCTAAACTTTATATGGAAATTCAATATCATCAGTCCTTAGGGAAATGCCAATTAAAACTTAATGAGATAATTCTGCATATCCACCAGAATGGCTATAATTTAAAAAGACAGGCCTTCTGAAGTTTGAGTGAGTAGCTGGAGAAAGTGGACCCCTCAGGCACTGCAGATTGTAATGTGAAATAGAAATTTAAACTGTTCTTAAAATTTGAACTTAGTGCCCTGGCTGGTGCTCAGTGGTTAGAGCATTGGCCTGTGCACTGAAGGGTCCCAGGTTTGATTCCCGGTCAAGGGCACATACCTGGGTTGCAGGATTGATCCTCAGCCCCATTTGGGGCATGTGCAGGGAGGTAATCAATCAATGTGTCTCTCTCACATCAATGTTTCTGTCTCCCTCCATCCCTCCCACTCTCTCTAAAAATTAATGGGATAAAATATATTCACAAAAAAATTTTTTTTAAACTTACCACCCTGGCTGGTGTGGCTCAAGTGGTTGGAGCATTGCCCCAACCACCAAAAGGTGGCAGGTTTGTCTCTTGGTCCAGGGACACACCCAGGTTGCAGGTTTGATCCCCAGTCAGGGCCCATATGTAAGGCAACTGATCAATGTCTCTCTCTCTCTCTCTCTCTCTCTCTCTCTCTCTCTCTTCCTCTCTAAAATCAATTTTTTAAAAATTGAACTTACCATATGACAAAGTAATTCTACTACTAGGTACTTATCCAGGAGAAATATGAGGTATACCAAAATGTAGCATTGTACATAATAGATGAAAACTGGAAATTATTCAAATATTTATACATTGGTAAATAAAGAAAATGGGTTATATTCATACAATAGAATCTATTCAGCAGTAAAAGGATGCTTCTGTGTGGCCCCTGCTTCTTCCTACTCTCTTACACATTGGAGTCTCCCTGGATGGAAATCAAGCGAGGAGTGATCTACTGGCTTCCAGTAGGAACCTTCATGTGGAAAATTCCCCAAACACAGAAAGGATTTTCAATGACTGTTGTTGGGTGTCACAAAACACAACAAATATCCACTGTGTTCTCTTCAGGACCCCATCTAGGGTCACAAACTTGGGACTTTGACCCAGGGCACTGAAATTTCCAGGGCTGAAAAAAAGGGATGGGACAAGCATACCAATGTCAAAGGCGGGCAATGCTTTGAATGTAGACCTGCCCTCTTCCCCAAATGCACAAAAGCAAGCTTTGTGCCCTGGCCCTCAGCAATAAAACTTCTAGGCATGGCTCTGCCACTTCCCTTTCCACTCCAGCTTCCTGGCCCCCCTTGCCTCCACTTACTTGGCATTCTGAGCTCCCCAGTCAGGTCTCCAATCTGTCCTGCCTACCACTACAGTCTCATTGTCCTCAAGGTCAGTTCACCCTTGTCACTTCTAGCACACACAAAATAAAAAAATTAAAAATTCCAGTGGCCACTTACTTATTATTGTCTGTATCACCCAAAATCTTTAGCTTGATTTTCAGAAGCTCCATACTCTGGGTACAACTTACGATGGCTGACATCTGACCTACGTTTTCCTTTCTTGCATGCTTCCCAGTAGGGTGGGCTGAAAGGAAAACTCCTGGGAGAGTCGGAAGCAGCAGCCATTTGGGACTCAAACACATTTCAGCTGATCTGCTGAGTCATCTTATTGGCATGAAGCAGCAACTAAGCCTACAAGTTCTCTCCTTTCCCCTGGATCCTCCTTCGGCTCCTTGAACACAACAGCCAGGTGTCTGTGCTCAGCTGTGTGACATAGGGCCCTCGCTTCTGCAGAACAGCTTGACACCAAGGTCAGAGGTGATAAGAACTGACGCAGCTTTCAAGTTCATCCTGTCAGGCTTCAGCTCATGCTCGCGGGTTCCACCCTTCTCTTGATCTCCCCCACTGTACACTCATCATCCCTTCCTGACTACTTACACAGTGGGCTTCAAGTGTCAACATTAGACATGGAGACAATAGCCTTACAGAGACTGCTTAACCAGCTCTCACAACTGTGCAAGGCCAACTCCCTGTAATGACGGATGATGGATGGATGGGTGGGTGGATGTCTGGATGGATCTCCTATTGGTTCTGCTTCTCTATCGGGTATACATTTGTCCCCATCTCTACCTTCTACAGGTGTCCTCTTCTTTCAACACCCAGTTCTCCATGAAGCTGCCCCAGGACCTAGAGCTAAGAGTGACCCCCACACATACACGCACAGAGAAAAAGTTGTGCAGCCCATGCCGGCTATTTGAGATCCCTAGAGCACTGGGCTAATTTTGCCTCATCTCTTAGATATTTCTGCCCATGTCACTTTTCCTTTGTTAACTACTTGTCCCTTCAAGGGCAGGGACTGTGTGTCATACATTTTTAGGTCTCCCAGAGAATTTTCGACTGGCCTAGGACTCTGTGCAATGAACTAAATTGAATGGGACTAAAAACTCAAGGGAAAAAGGGGGTTAGTAGGAAGATAAGGACTTCAAAATAAACTACTTTTAAAAACATTCCCACCTGCCTGCCTGGTGAATGCATGCCCACATGTCAGCCTCGGGATTCCTCTTCTCTCCAGCCACAGCCGGGGACATCGGCTTTCTAGCAAGGAAACACAGAACGAAAAGAATGTAAGAGCGCGTACCTCCCTCCCCCAATTATTTTGCAATTTGATGTGTAATAATGCCTGTCGATGAGAAGTGGGAGAAATCACCTGCAATATGATTTTTTTTTTTTTTTGGCTACCACGGCTCTTTTACAAGGAGCCCTGAATGATATGATTTAATAAGTAGAACTATTATTCCAACTACTGTCTGCAAGTAGTAATATGGATCAGAGACCATTTTCAATATGTAAAAATGTCTAACAGTAATGTTTGGATAAAGAAAAAAAGCATTCTACTGTTTACAGACTAAATGTTTTTCTTTTGGCAGGGACTATTTTCATTCAGGGTGGTAATACACATTACTCCAAGCTCATTATAAACCCTATACGTTCTTCAATTACTTTAATAAAAGGAGAAATTACTCGATAACTTTTTAATAAATATATGTGGTTTGTTAGGGAAATTGTTTTAACACCTAGTGTCCCTTCACTTGAAATAATGGAGGAGACTCTAAAAGGATAAAAAGGTTCAACCACTATACTAGATATTAATACATACTAGAATAGATATTAAAAACTGAGTCTTCAAAATATTAAAAATTCACTCCCTTATTGTGTATAGTATAAATCTAAAATCAAATAATGCAATGAATTAAAGGAAACAATTTCAATAAAGAGGAAATATAACAAAAGAAATAGTTTCTGATAGTATTACAGGTTTATACTATCAATTTCAATTTTAATTCAAAACAATTTGAATTAAAAAAAAAAAAAGTGAGTCATTTTCACCTGACTTGAAAAATTGCAGAGAATCATGCTTTTGTTTTGTAATTTTCCATTTGTCTTATTGGAAATTTTTTATTTTTTTGTTCTGTTAGCTGTGTGCTCTATTGATTAATTCAGTCGAATGCCAAGGAAGAGAGGAATCAAGATGCTGGCAGGTGTTGCTGCTTCTCGCAGATAGAATATATAAGAGAAGAGCCAACTGGTTTCTATGCTGTGTGTCAATTAGAGCTTAGAATGAATAAACTCATCCAAGAGGATTCAGGATTCCACTGACCCTGAGGAAACTCATAAGATGAATCATTTTTCTGTTTCATTCCCGAATAAACATAGATTTTAAAGTTCAGACAGGAGTCAAGTAAGCACAGTTTCTCACTAACCAAGCTTCTGTGCCATCATCTCCCTTCCAGGTGGATGCCTCTAAGTAATGCAGGACAGATACTGCGACCCCAGCACAGGGCCGGGGAGAGACCCAGGCAGGCAGCTGGGGACATAAAGGTGGAGAGAGCGCCAAATGGTGTGTGGTGGATTAGTGGGGCTCTGGGCAGATGCAGAATTTACTGGGAGTCAGTAAGGGATAATTATGCAGTTTTAAAAATTAAATGATGAAAATCATGTAGCAACATGGAAAATGCTTATGATATGTCAGGTAGAAACAATCAGGATTGGAACTTTAGAAACACTATGATTTTAACTATGTAAAAAGTGTGCCCATAGCCCTAACCGGTTTGGCTCAGTGGATAGAGCGTCAGCCTGCAGACTGAAGGGTCACAGGTTCGATTCCGGTCAAGGTCACATGCCTGAGTTGCAGGCTCGGTCCCCAGTGGGGGGGCATGCAGGAGGCAGCCGATCAATGATTCTTTCTCGTTATTACTGTTTCTATCGCTCTCTCCCTCTCCCTTCCTCTCTGAAATCAATAAAAATATGTTTTTTAAAAGTGTGCCTATAAATAAAAGGTTGAAAGGAAATGCAATCTACACTAATAAAAGAGAAACATGCAAATTAACCATCACTCCACCAGCCAATCAGAGTGACTATGCAAATTAACCCAACGAGTATGGCGGTTAATTTGCATACACAGGCATGGAGCAAATACTGAAGATGACTGAAGATGGCGGTGGCCACGGAGCTGGAGTGAGCAGGAGGCTTGAGTTGCTCCCAGTGATGGAGGAAGCCAAGCTTCCCGCTGGCCCTGGACTCCACTGAAGGAGTGGCTGGGGGCCTGGGCTGGGCCAGCCCTGGCCTCCGCTAGAGGAGCTGGAAAAAAAAAAGGAGGGGCTGGGAGCAGCCGGAGCAGAGAAGCCAAGCCTCGCTGCTGTGGCCGGGCCAAAGGCCTGGGTCCCGGGTGCCGGAGGAAAACCAGTGCTGGCAGCCAGGGGAAGGAAGACCTATTGCGTGAATCTTCATGCAACGGGCCACTCGTAAAATAATAACAGTGGTTATGTTAATGTAGGGAAATTATGCATGATTTTTAAATTATGCATGTCTGGTCTTTAGTAGATACCAACCAATTTCTTCTGTTTTTCTGTTCCTGCTACCTAACATTTTTAAAAATTGTATGATTGCAAATTAAACATCTTTAAAGCTAATTTCTTTTCTTTTTAAAGCCTGTATCCAGTATATGTGTATTTACATTTTTCATTTATATGTAAAACAATAGTAAAAGAATACAATTAACTTTTTAAAAAATTCTCACACAAGGATTTGTTTATTGATTTTAGAGAGAAAAGGGGGCGGGAGAGAGAGAAACATTGATGTGAAAAAGAAACATCAATTAGTTGCCTCCTGTATGCACCCTGACCAGGAATTGAACCTGCAACCTTTTGATATACGGAGTGATGCTCCAACCAACTGAGCCACCTAGCCAGGGCCAAGATTAACTTTTAAAATATGGCAAAATAAAATAAAATATAGGTATTTTATTTCTTTCATTAAATTTTACTTAAATATTAAATAGCAAATAATATAATGTATTTAATAACACAATACCTAGCAGGGATCTTACACATTTAGGCCTTTGATATATATTGGTTGAATAGACTTGAAATCACTCATTCATTTGTTCATTTATTAAACAAACATTTATTGAAGACCTACTTCACCCCCATAAAATGAGTAGTTTTGCTGACTTAGAAAAGGACCGAATGATTTTCTAAGTTATAAAATACAATTGTGTACTTAAAGGTGCAAACAACATGTGTACAGTTAATCAAATTGTTGTAAAATGGCCCTAGCTGGGTGCTCAGTGGTTAGAGCATCCGCCCACGAACGGCAGGGCTGTAGGTTCGATTTTGGTCAAGGGCATATACCTCCATTGCAGGCTCAATCCCCAGGCCTGGTCTCTCTCTCTCTCTCTCTCTCTCTCTCTCTCTCTCTCTCGCTCCCCTCCACTCTCTCTAAATATTAACAGGAAAAATATCCTCGGGTGAGGATTAACAACAACAAAAAAGTTGTAAAATGAATCCCCTTGTAACCAACCTTCCCACCCAGGTCAAGAAGTAGAACATCGCCAGTGCCCCAGAGCAGTAACCCTCTGGCCCGACCCTAACCTCTGCCTGTGCCCCAGCGGTCACCAGGACAGAGGCCCGTGTGCCCGCAGCTCGGGAAGCTCCAGGGCCCTTGCTTTTGTGGGCCTTTCCCAGCACATTCACTTTTTGTAAAGTTTGCGAAAGTAAGCTGTTAGGGTGGCCGAAGGAGGCATGCACGAGGCCAAACGTAGTAAAGGTTTATAAACTCGTTAGGTCTTCTGGAGACCAAATGGGCTGAGGCCCCAAATGGTGCCAGCACCCATGGATGAGGAGTCGGAGGTTTTGAAGGACTCCAGGCGGGCTTTTTCGGTGGGGACCTCCCTGGGCGGTCCGGGTCCGGGAAGGTCCGAAGGGGAAGGATAATGGTCTTAGTAGGTGGTCTAAGCGAAAGGGATGTCGGCTGTGAAGTGGCCTAAAGGCCAGTTCCCAGGGGAGGGGGTATCGATTCAATTACTTGATCAGACCTGCCATAAACATTTTCCCACATTCAGTTAAGACCTCTCTGTACGTTCATAACTAGTTCATCATGTCACATTCTTTTCCTTAAATAGGGTTCCCCCAAGTTGTATTAGCTTCAGGGCCCACAAAACCTAGACCTGCCCCTGGGCCCACTGTCATGACGAGGAGGCATTCTTTGCTTCCAGATGGATTACACAATGTGAAACTGTCCGTGTCCCCGTTTAAAATGTTCAGTATCTCCATGAGCTCTAACCCTTGGCTGCTCGGGGAGCTGCTTGGAGAGAATGGACTGGCCTTTCACAGCAGCACGGTGTATGGTTTGGGGTTTGTTTCACAGAAATGAACCGCTAGAGCCGCTGCTTGGCTTGCTCTTCTTTATGAGACAGACAGTGACCCACCGAGCAGAGCGAGGCCAGCGGTCACCTCCCGGACTAGTGCCTGAAGGCAGAGTCGCTAACAGAAGGCTAGCTTGTTAGACACCGAATATTTACAACAAGTTTGAATAGTTGGCCACCATTTAAGAGTCAAAAGATTTCACGCAAAACATTGGCTTCCTGACTTCCTCTGAGCATGTGGGAGATGTGACCACTCTGGCCCACACTCCCCGAGGCGCTGACTGGGTGGAGGTGAGGAGCAGCTGCTTGCTGAGGCCACGCCTCCTCCCTGAGCCACCGTTCCCTCACAGACGGGTGTTATCGGAGTGTCTGGTCCCTTTAGGCACTTGGGAACCCGCTCTAACCTAGTATCTTGTGTTAGAACAAAACGGTCTCTTCAGTGATTTTGGAAAATTGAATTTAATGACAGCAGGAACAAGTCCCCCCAAATACTACCAGGTGCCTTTCTTGCCAATAGTTCCTGAGCTCTTTACAAAGGTGCATGTAAGGAACCTCCCCACATCGAGTTAAATGATCTAAGTGTACACATGAATAAAATTAGAAACGGACAAAGGTTCATCTCAAGGGAAATAACTTCCCGCTTAGAAGCAGCAAGAAGCACTAAGTCTAACTCTGTGGTTCCTGAATTTTTGCGTGAATCAAAATCTCACCTGGAGACCTACAAGCAGATGGCTGGGCCCATCCCCAGAGTTTTCCTGGCTCAGGAGGTGTAGGGTGGGGCCGAGAGGGTGCCTTTGTAAGAGGTTTCCCAGCTGCTGCCCATACTGCGGGCCCTGGAGCACTCCTTGAGAATCCCTGAGGCATGCCACTCAAAATGTGGTCCCCAGGCTAAATGCCCGGGAGCTGCCAGGAATGTAGACTCTCGGGCCCTGTTTAGACCAGTGGAATCAGGATCTGCGGGTGGTTTGTAGGAATGTTACATGTTGAGGTGCACCAGACCAACTTGTCCATTCCAAAACCTTCCTGGTTAAAGAAAAAAAAAAAGCACAAAAAACAAACCCTTGGGCCATTTGCTAAATATACAGAATACCAGGCCTTTCCCTTAGAAATTCTTACTTAGAAATCTATTTTTCCAACCATTCCAGGTGATTCTTATCATCAGAAAAGTTTAGGCTAAGGGTCATATTAATAAATCTAAAGAAAGAATCTATATAATATGAAAGCCTAAACTATCTGAACGTCCGGAATGACCAGAATGACTGGTCGCTATGATGCGCACTGACCAGTGGTCAGTGTGCTCCCACAGCCAACCTCCCCTGCCCGGCCGACAACCCACAGTCCCTCCCCCTGGCTGGCAGGGCCCAATCACCTGATCGGAGCTGGGCCCTGGGCTGGGACAGGGAACCAGGGGTGGGTGGCGACAGGTGCAGCCCCTTTCCCAGGAGGGCCGAGGGCCAGCTCCCTCCTTGGGGCTGGCGGCCAACCTCCCATGCCCTGTCCCTCCCCCCAGCCAGCAGGCCCTGATTGGCCCACTGCCCACATGCCGTGGTGGTGGTGCAGCAGTGAGGGAAGGAGGAGGGGGGAGGCGGAGAACCGTGTGGTGGTGGGCGCCAATGATGGTGGGGCACCGATGATGGTGGCGTCGGCATCCAGTGTCCATTCCTTCCACTCTTGGCCCGGTGACCATTGCCTCCTCTCTGGCCTGGCCCTGATTGGGCTGGCCCCAATCAGCCCTGATCACCAGCCAGGCCTGGAGACCCCACCCATGAACTAATTTCGTGCATTGGGCCTCTTGTATGTTAATAAAATGAGATGAGCAAATCCTATATAATAAAAGGCTAATATGCAAATTGACAGAACAATGAAATGACCAGTCATTATGACACACACTGACTACAAGAGGGCAGACACTCAATACAGGAGCTGCCCCCTGGTAGTCAGTGTGCTCCCACAGGGGGAGCACCACTCAACCAAAAGCCGAGCTCACAACTGGTAAGCGCAGCAATGGCAGGAGCCTCTCCCACCTCCATGGCAGTGCTAACAATGTCCGACTGATGCCTTAGGCCCACTTCCATAGTCAGAAATCCCCCAAGGGCTCCTGAACTGCCAGAGCGTGCAGGCCTGTCTGAGGGACGCACCCCACCTCTGCCCCTGAGTGCATGAGTTTCATGCACTAGGCCTCTAGTGAAACATAAAAAAATGGGAAATCCCAGGGGAGAAAATTGGTAGCATGTCTTCAACCATGTGGAGCTCTGCAGCTGCTGGTATGCATTCCTTTTGTAGAGAGAGACACATCAAATCGTCAGGTCCTCTAACAAGCACCAAGATCCTTTTATCTGGGTCCCTTCTCCTCAAGAAAACTTGTCATTACAATTTGGCTTCCATGTGCTTTTAAAGCCAGGAGAGACACACCAGTCAAATCAATACTCTAAGTATTCTGATGTGAGTGACAAGTACATTTCTCACTGGAAATCAAGAAATCAAGGTGTTGACATATTTTTCTGTAGGTTCTATTAGTGCAGCGGTTCTCAACCTGTGGGTTGCGACCCCTTTGGTGGTCGAACAACCCTTTCACAGGGGTTGCCTAAGACCATCCTGCATATCAGATATTTACATTACGATTCATAACAGTAGCAACATTACAGTTATGAAGTAGCAACAGAAACAATTTTATGGTTGGGTCACAACATGAGGAACTGTATTTAAAGGGCCAGAAGGGTGAGAACCACTGTATTAGTGCCTCCAAGAGATCAAAATACCTTTGTTTGAATAACAAAATTAAATTGCTAGGCATGTGTTTATCTTATTTTATTTGAGGAAAGGACAAATAAAGTAGGTTTCACTATGTCGTTTTTAACTTTTTAAATAATACATTCACTTAAGCAAGTCGAATTTTTTGGAAAGGAAAATTACATTAGCAAATAATAGAAGTTGCAAAATATACAAGAAATGAAACATCTAAAAAATAGTGGATGATGAGGAAACTATCTTTAAATTAATAAATTCCTCCGTTTTGCCCTGTCTGGTGTGGCTCAGTTGGTTGGGTGTCATCGAGCACTGAGGGGCCCGTTCCATTCCCAGTGGGGTGTGCTCGGGAAGCAGCTAGTTGATGTTGCTCTCTCTCTCCTTCTCCCTTCACATCTCTTTAAAAACATATTTAAAAATTCATTGTTTTTATTAGTGAAACATCAGCTTTAGTTAAGTCACATTTTCCTCCTTCACCTGTCTCCACAATTCTCCAGGAGGAGGGTGAAATTTTGCCCTTTTGCTTTAAAGAACTAAATCATCACTGAGTCCACCTACTATACATTTTTTTCCAGACATCAGGTATGTCCGACATCCTTTGGCAAATTCCAAATCTCTGAGAGTTGCACTCATTGCCTGTCCATCCACCACTCAATCCCACCATTTTCATCTGAGAGATTAGCAAACTCCCTGTCAATCAGAAGCATGGTATTTCTATTAAGGTTTCAAGTGAATAATCTTATTCTAGAAAAGAAGCAATCAGAGGACCAGTTTGTCTGGAGGATGTTTGTCGGGAGGAGTGCTGCACCCATGAAAGGTGGTGTCTGTGTGTGGGGAGTGACTCAGCACAGGAGTCCCTCACTCCCTCCCCAGAGCCACAAAGGCCAGTCTCTCCTCACTCAACTCCACTCCGCTCCACCCTCCCTCCGCCAAACCCAGGGGGCGTGGCTGAGAGGGAGACTTTGTGATTGGCCTTTTAAGAGGGTGTCTGTGTCCCTAGCAGACTCCTGTCTATGCTGGAGTACAGAATCCCCACTGATTTTCACAGCCAGATGTTATGTGGGTGCCTCTTCCTGTCTCGGGTGCTCTGGGCTAGGAAGCCTGGTTTGAGGTTGAGACCCCACCCTTCCCAGGGGAACTTTGCAGCTGGGTCTCCCTCCAGAATCTCAGCCGCTACCGGTGGGAGCAGGGCCAGCCCTTTTCACGTCTTCGTCCTTCCTACCGGTCTCGGTGTGGCTTTTTCTGTGAATCCTTGGTTACAAGACTTCTCTTCAGCTAGTCTTCCATTGGCTATGCAGGCTGACTGCTCTATATTTAGGTTGTAATTCTAGTTTGGTCCTGGGAGGAGGTGAGTGTAACCTACCTTTTAATATATACATTTTTATTTGGAACCATGGGAATGTACCATCTATTCAAAAATTAAATTAATACTTCTTTGGGAAGATACTAACAATATTTACATGACCAAGGCACTAAAGACCTATGGCTTATCATCCTATAATAGATCTTCAATAATTATTTGATGCCTTGTATTAATGGGAAATGACTCCGGGTGAAGGTGTGTGATGGGCCAGGCCTATGAGAGCAGAAGGGAAGGTCTGGGGCCAGGGCTGCCTGTCATGCAGGAGGCAGCCTGCTTACACTGGCACATCCAAAATGGGCGCTCCAAGTGGGGCCAGGTGGGCACTAGGGGAACAAACTTGGGCGGAATGCCAGTCTAAATTACAGTGAACATGAAGCCTGCTTTCAGTAACAGAAGAAACCACATGCTCTTATGATAGAGGTGGTAATGATAAAGGAATAGGAATAATTGAGAGAAGTCCCCAAGTTATCTTTTTGTTGTTGTTTGTTTGTGTGTGTGAATTTGGAGTGAGAATTATAATTATTTCTAACCTAATCAGAAGGGTGGTATGTATGAAGAATGATGTTAGCCACCCAGGAAGGAGGGAGGTACAGCAGGGCTGTGGCTTGGAGGTTTAAGGAGGGGTACTCACTGTACTCACAACTCACTGTGAGAGACTGAGCCAGTTAGAGGCACCAAGGCATCCTGATTCCTGGGATCCAGAAGGTGGGAGACAAGTGTCGGGGTGACAGGGTAATCACTAGTATCAGGGATGTGATGCACCCCCCTGCTCCAGAGGAATGGTGTCCCAGGGTTACTCACAGGGAGGGGGCAGTGTGACTGAGAGCTGTGGGCCGGGCCCCTGGGATGCCCTAAACACAGTCTGGTGGGGAAGTACCACGAATGCCCTCGGAGAGCAGTGAGTCATCAGTAGGAAGAAACCAGTGACCCAAGGTTCCCTGCTCTGGGCAGGGAGCAAGCTTTTGGGCACATCCAGCTCCTCCTCTCTCACCATTTCCCTCTTTCTGGGTCTCTTGAAGTTTAGTGTGAATATCAAGAGTGCTTTTTGAGATCCTCTGATGAAAGGTGCAACAGAAGGGCAAAGTATTACTATTAACACTGTAAATATTTTAATGACAAGAGCAGAAGTGCCACAGGCAGGCAGAACATAGATGCATATTTCAACTTCTAATATTCCTAAAAGAACGGGTGAAGAATAGCAAGAGTGAGAAGAGAAGTTGATTGTGGAGGAAAAAAAGATGGTGAGTTCAACTAAGGAAGAGACCTCCTGCTCTGGTCCCAGCAGAAGTGGTGATGCCCACCCACCCACACTGAGGCTGAAGCCAGACCCCAGGGTCTTTCTTCCTATGCACACGTGTGACAGCTGATGGGGCAGATGGAGCGAGTCCAGGCCCAGGCTTCATGCAAGAGGTGAGCTGCTTCCGGGCGTGCTGCTGTCCCGTTAGCGCACAGGCCGGCCTGGGAGCAGTGTCCCAGAGGGAGGGGAAGACGGGGCTTCCCCTGACAGTACCACTTGGGAGACATGGAGCAGGCTAGCGCTATGGAGGGAGCAGAGAGGGGACAGGGCGATGCATGTCCAGACAGTGTTTCACCCCTGCCGGACCTGGGCATTTTGCTGGCAAGAGAAACCAGCTGGCTAAATTTAGAGCAGTTTCATAATTGCTCTCGAGCAAATAACTGGAGTTAGAAATTAATAATAACTACCAGTTGAATATAAATGATGTTCCAGGCACAGCGCTAAAGGCAACCTCTACATTTTCTCATTTATTCTCCAAAACAACCCTAAGAGGTCGTGCTGCCGGTCCATTTTACATGGAAAGTGTCTTGCCCAAGACACGACTATAAATAGCATAGTTAGGGTCTGAATGCAAACATTTTAACTTCAAAGTTGCTTGATGACAATGCTATGCAGCCACCCCCTCACCCCCCCCCCCCAATGATTAAAAAGCAACCACCAGGGCTCTTAAATTTTGTTATTTTCTTGCTTATTCCAGGCCTGAACACATTGCATTGAGAATGCTATTGTCAAAGATAAGGTAGCAAATTGCTTTCTTCCAACTATATGACTCTGGTTTTGACCCATGCCTGCAATGGGTCTTATCCAAAAGAAGAGCTACTCTTCCCCCACTACCCCCCGCCCACTGATTTTTAGAGAGAGCAGAAGAGAGCAGGAAAGACAGAGAGAAATAACAATGTGAGAGAAACACATCGATTGGTTGCCTCCTGTACGCACCAGGAGTAGGGCCTGGGCGTGCCCTTGACCGGAATCGAACCCAGGACCCTTCTAGCCTCAGTCGAGGCTCTATCCACTGAGCCAAACTGGCTAGGGAAAAAGAAGAGCTACTTTTGTCTAGAAGATGTGGACCGAGGTCTATCTTCCCTACCAGACTGCAGCTTAGGCTTCCATATTTGGTGCCTCTTGGATTCACCGTCTTCAGTCTCTACTTTCCAATCTGTGCTCCAGACTGTGGGCTGAAATAACTTTGAAAAACTTGTCCGAGAATCTCCAGGACTCCCAATTGCCCCCAGAATAAATCCTTCCCCTGCTGGGCAGCCACTCCCCAGCCCCTCTCTGCCACACCCCGGTGGCCCAGGCCTTGCTGGCTCTCTCCATTCCGGACACTGTGCTTTCAGGCCTTAGTTACTAGCTCTGGCCAGTCCCTCCTGCTGTAACGGCCTTGCCTTACCTCCTTTCTCCATCTGGCCAATGGCTGTCCTGCAAAGCCCAGGCCCAGTATCGCTGCTGCTCCATCAGCTTCCTGACCCAAAATGGAGTTTCTTATTCCACTCGCCTGGTCCACCATGGCACCTACAGCACAGGTGTATTATATTACTATCAATCAATTATACGAGCTTTTTCTGTACAGCTGGATTCTGTTTCCATTAATTAAGGTGGGAGCAAAACCTACTTCTTACCATCTTTGTCTCCAGAGGCTGTAGAACACAGCAAATGCTCTATCTTTGGAAGAAACAGAGGAAGCCACATACCAGGGAATTGCTTACACAGCGCACAACTGGCGATGAAAGGATTCAGCCGGTAGGTGGGTAACTGGCCTAACTGGCTTCAAATTCCTTCTTATACATTATCACCCGTGAGCAACACAGCCACTTAATGAAATAGAGAACTCTACCTTGTTCCACGGACGGATATGAAAGGGTGAAAAAGCAACCCAAAATTTCTATCAGAGGACCTCTGCTTTTCCCTCTTGTAAATAGAGTTTCGTTTGGACAGGGGAAAAGATTCTGTTGCTGAGACTATAGTTTAAAATGCACTGGTTTGGATGGCCTAGTCCTTACCTATCTCCCGCCTGTGTATCTGTAAGAACTTCTTCCTAACTAGTTTCCCAGCTGATAATTTTTTCTTCCTCCATCCAACTTGCATATTGCGTATTTGAACTATAAAAGTTTACATGGAACATGTTAATTACAAAACAGAATTGTATAATAAACCAAACAAACCAACCACCCAGTCCTACAACTAAAACACTCCTGGTAGCTTACATCTCCCTGCATCTACCTCACCAGTCTGAATGCTGTACCTGATACATGGAGCTAATCACCGTCTTTCACTTGGAACTTTTCATTCTATAATCATGCATTGCTTGACAATGGAGACACATGCTGAGAAATGTGTCATTGATGATGGTGTTGTTGTGCGAACATCATAGAGTGCACTTACACCGAGCTAGATGGTATCGCCTACTTCACACCTGGGCTGTATGGTCTAGGGCAGCCGTGGGCAAACTATGGCCCCCGGGCCGGATCCGGCCTGTTTGAAATGAATAAAACTAAAAAAAAAAAAAAAAAAAAGACCGTACCCTTTTATGTAATGATGTTTACTTTGAATTTATATTAGTTCACACAAACACTCCATCCATGCTTTTGTTCCGGCCCTCCGGTCCAGTTTAAGAACCCATTGTGGCCCTCGAGTCAAAAAGTTTGCCCACCCCTGGGAGCTGGCCCTAGTTTTATTCATTTCAAACGGGCCGGATCCGGCCCGCGGGCCGTAGTTTGCCCACGGCTGCCCTAGAGTCTAGGCCAGTGATGGCGAACTTATGACACGTATGTCAGAGGTGATACACAAACTCATTTTTTTGGTTGATTTTTCTTTGTTAGATGGCATTTAAATATATAAAATAAATATCAAAAATACAAGTCTTTGTTTTACTATGGTTGCAAATATCAAAAAATTTCTGTATGTGACACGGCACCAGAGGTAAGTTAGGGTTTTTCAAAATGCTGACACGCTGAGCTCAAAAGGTTCGCCATCACTGGTCTAGGCCCTAGACCAGGGGTGGGCAAACTTTTTGACTCGAGGGCCACAATGGGTTCTTAAACTGGACCGGAGGGCCGGAACAAAAGCATGGATGGAGTGTTTGTGTGAACTAATATAAATTCAAAGTAAACATCATTACATAAAAGGGTACAGTCTTTTTTTTTAGTTTTATTCATTTCAAACAGGCCAGATCCAGCCCGCGGGCTGTAGTTTGCCCACGGCTGCTCTAGGCTATAAACCCGTGCATCATGTTGCTCTACAAAACAACATGAGATTAAATCAAGCTCAAGAGAAAATGATTTAATCAAGAGACTCCATGGCCCTAACCAGTTTGGCTCAGTGGATAGAGCGTTTGCCTGCAGACTCAAGAGACTCCATGAAGAAAAGATGTATGAGGCTGCTGCTGGTGTGACATCGCACACTTTTACAGCAAACTTTTTATAAGTAGAAAGAGTACATTCTAAAATAAGAATATAGTAAATACATCAACCAGGAACAGTTGTTTATTAGTATTATGAACTCTATGTGCTGTATATAATTGCATGTGCTACACTGTTATGGGACTGGCAGTGCAGGTGTGTTTACAGCAGCATCACCACAAACACGAGTAATGCGTTGACGCTATGACAGGTGGGAGACAGCTCCACTATAATCTTGCGGGACCACCATGTGTATGCAGTCTGCTGACTGCAATGTCACTCTGTTGCCTGTGACTATATATGCATGTGTATATGTGTACACAAACACACACATATGTTTATATATATATATATTATATACTCTGTGCTAGAATATATTATTAATATTTAACTTGGATACATTTAGAAAAAGTAATTTTACAGAAAGTGTGGCTAAGTGTAGAAAGCCTCACTGTGCTGAATACTTTTTTCATGCTTTCATTAGGAAAAAGAAACCTTTCTATTTTATTTTTGTCCAGATCAGCGGTTCTCAACCTGTGGGTCGCGACCCCTTTGGGGGTCGAATGACCCTTTCACAGGGGTCACCTAAGACCATCGTAAAACACATATATAATTACATATTGTTTTTGTGATTAATCACTATGCTTTAGTTATGTTCAATTTGTAACAATGAAAATACATCCTGCATATCAGATATTTACATTACAATTCATAACAGTTGCAAAATTACAGTTATGAAGTAGCAATGAAAATAATTTTATGCTTGAGGGTCACCACAACATGAGGAACTGTATTAAAGGCTCGCGGCATTAGGAAGGTTGAGAACCACTGGTCTAGATCCTGTTTGTTGCTATTACTAATAGATATACGGCCCTCTGCATTTCCACATTTCCACTGAAGTATTAATTGTTTGTTGAATGAGTTATTGCTGCATATGAGAGTATATTATATGTTATGGAGAAGACAAAGAAATATAAAAGATGGCCTCTGCTTTAAGATGCCTATGATTTAATTGGGAAAATAAGACATAATTATGTCAAAATTTACATGGGAAACATCAGGTTCAAAATTAATCTGTCTCCTGGCTGCCAAGGAAGCAATTCCACTGTCAAGAAAGTGATGAGAAAGGTACCAAATACTAAAATTGGAAATGCTGAGTTCTCAGATAAATCTGATTACACAGCTTGGTTAGAATGTTCATTTTTCCAATGAGGCAACGTGAAAGTCAATACCCTGAGATGTGAGTGGGGTGAAGATGGATGCCATCTGACTGGTGCAGAAAACAGGCATTTCAGGAGCCGGGTACAGAGTTCTGTGAGCAGCTATGATCAGGTAGCGTTTATATAGGAAGGAGAACCCAGGGGGCAGTAGTGGGGGGTGGGGGTTGGAAGTCAGGGATTCTCTGTTGAAAATGAGCAAGCTGTGTTCTACATTGAGGAGCAGACCTGTCCAATTGAAGTGGGAGGTGCTTGAGGGGGGGGAGCACGCTAAGGGAAAGGTGTGAAATTTAGGTTGGGGCCTGACTGAAACTGGCAAGGAAGGGCAGGTTTGGATTTCATCTTGCAAGCAGTGGTTGCATTGAATTATTTGTCAGCAGGGAAGTTTATCTGGCTACTAGAGCCCCTTTTAAGAAGCTGACACCATTTCACAAGGTTGAGCGTGTGCTACCCTATGACCTAACATCCACTTTTATAAATGCGCATATGCACTGGTGCACTAAGAATGTGCATTGCTGCCCTGACCAGTTTGGCTCAGTGGATAGAGCATTGGGCCGTGGACTGAGAGGTCCCGGGTTCGCTTTCGGTCGAGGGCATATACTGTACATTGGTTGCAGCCTTGATTCCCAGTAGGGGGCGTGCAGGAGGCAGCTGATGGATGTTTCTTTCTCATTGATATTTCTAATTCTCTATCCCTCTCCCTCCCTCTCTGTAAAAAAATCAATAAAAGTATATTAAAAAAAAAAAAAAAGAATGTGCATTGCTACATTTCCCACAATAGCAAAGCACTGGGAACAATCTGAGTTGTTCAGCAGGAGAAGGGGGAAGGACTGTGGTTTGGGATCCACTGGAATACTATGTAACAAAATAAACTGGCTAAGAGCATCAACGGGGTGAATCCTGGAATCACAATACTGAGTGAAATAACATGTTCCAGGAGATACAGCATGGCACTACTTTTACAGACTTCCAAAATCATCAAAATCAACTATATGTATAAATATATGTAGACTTAAATTTTGACTTACTTATTCTACTTTTTTTTGTTTAATCCTCACCTAAGAATATTTTTCCCATTGATTTTTAGAGACAGTGGAAGGGAAGAGGAGAGACAGAGAGAGAAACATTGATGTGAGAGAGACACAGCAATTGGTTGCCTTCTGTGTGCACCCCAACCGAGGCCAGGGCATTGAGCCTACAACCCAGGTATGTGCCCTTGACTGGAACTGAACATGGGACCTTTCAGTCCATGGGCTAACGCTCTATCCACTGAGCCAAACTGGCTAGGGCAATTTCTTCTACTTTTTAAAGAATATATAGTAAACTATATTCTTAGAAAAGTAGTCGAGTGCTGCACAATGATGTTTTTGTCAAGGACTGATTACATCTATGACAGTGGTCCCACAAGAAATGGAGCTGAAATTTTCCTATCGCCTGGTGACATAGCCATCGTAGCATCATAGCGCAAAGGCTGCAAAAATCAACAGGGCTGAGGTTGCCATGGCAAACAGCTTTTAGCTGGGTGTGGATGCGGGTGACAGTGGGGCGCTTCTAGAGGTGTGCCTGCGGAATTAGCTAATGAGGAGTGCATAGCTGAAGAAGAGGCCAGAGAAAAAGAACCGGCAGAAGGAAAAAGAAGGCCCAACCCCCAAGGAAATTCTTCGTGAAAGCTGTTAGCAGAAGCTTTTGCAGATTGCATCAAGCTCCTTAAAAAGTTTGAAAACACGGACCCCGACACTGAAAGCTTTTCATTAATAGGAATGTTCATGATGCCTTCCGTACTTGCAAGCAAATCTCTGATTAAAAAAAAAGAAAAAGAAACAAATGAAGTTCATGACCATGGACATATTTCTGAGGAGCACCCCCCTCAGGAGAGCCTCAGGCAGTCTTTCCGGAGGTGCTCCAGAAGGCACTGCTATCGTAGGTGACAGCCCCGGAGTGTTACAGCCCCGAGGACACTGCAGGGGGACCAGGGTCGGACGTGGAAGACACATCTTGATGATCCTGACTCTGAGTAGGTCTTGCTAACGTGTGTTTTTGTCTTAGTTTTTAATAAAAGGTTTAAAAAGTAAAAAAATAAACTTAAACAGAAAAAAGCTTATAGAATAAGGATATAAAGAAACAATATTTTCGTACAGCTGTATAATGTGCTTGTGTTTACCACTGTGTTACAGTTGCCTACAGTATTCAGTACAGTATCTGCTGTTAAGTGGTGCGAGATTGTATATATATTTGTACAACCTTAGAAGGTGCAATAAAGGCAGAAGCAGTCTAGACAGAAACTTTCCAATCAAAAAAACAAGAGCTAACACCCATGCCTGTAAACTCCCCAATAAACTCCCTAATAAGGTGAAAACAAAACCTTGGTTGAGTTTAGCTCTAGCCATCTGGCCCTGAAATGTGTTACTGTCATTTTTATCCTGATTGTAGCTGGGAAATAACCCACTGAGTTAAATGACCTTTTCTCTTCCACTCATTCTCTTCTGATAAAGTTGCGCCCGTCTTCCTAAAAGAGACTACATGGTATACAATTTGAGGCAGAAGCAAGCCATATTAGCTTCCAATAAAAAAAAGTGTAATTCAATTTTATTAGTATGAAACATTTTAAGATAATTTATTACTTGTGATCCAAGTGTATGATTCTCAAATACGAAAGGGCTTTAACATAATCATAGAATCATGTAATAAAACTGCTGTTCCAGACCCCGAGAAAAGCAGGAAGGCACTTGCTCTTTTTGGTGTAGAGATACTGTACTTAAGACAATGTTTCGCCGGCCATCTCTTCGATAGGAGTGTATTCTGCTTCCCTTCCGTCGGATTCCTCTCACTCAAACTCGACGAGAGGAGCGTGTCTGTTGGCCTGAGCGCCTTCCTTGTAGAGCACTCTCTTGATGGTGCCGTCCTCCGGAGCCTTTATGGTGTGCTGCAGGGACAAAGACACGGCCGGTTGTCACACCAATGAGGACCGAGCACGTACGCAAGTCAGGGTGAAAAACGAAGCCAACCGCTTTGATGTTTGGTTGTCTATCAATGTTTCCCAACCTTGTTCATGTCACAGAACAGAGAAAATAACATGTTCGTGGTGTGCCAGTGGGCTGACACACCTGCAGCCCACTCAAGGGCACCGACTAGGAAGCTCCCCACCTTCACAGTAGAATCGCACCTGGAAAGCTTTTAAAAAGCTTTGGGCCCCTTTCTGGGCGATCCCAGTTCAACGGGTGCAGGGAAGTCGTTTTGAAAAGCTCCCACGTGTGGCTTACAAAGTGTGGCCAGGTCTGAGAACCACTGGCCTTTAATTTCCAACCACGTGAAAACCTAAAGAGCTAATTGAATATGACTGAGGTTTTCACTTTGACACTGAGCGCTGGCACCCTAGGTTTGGCCCTGGAAAATACCCATAGCTAATACTCAGTTGGGTTACTGCCGGAATCTAAGATATTAATAATTTCATGAATTTCATAATCAAACAACGGGTGCGATTTCACAAAATTAAAATGAGAAGAATGTTGTTGTTGTTTTTTCCTGCAGTTAATGCTTTATCAGCCCATGGCTCTTAATAGGTAAAATGGCCTTAACTTACTAAATAAGGGAAAAGAACAACTAGGTCTGCTAACCGCCCACAGTTTACCTGGCAACTGACCTCTCGATTGCACGTACTTACCTCCATCTTCATGGCGATCATGACCATTAGAGAATCTCCAGCTTTGACCTTGTCGCCAGCTTTTACGAACACCTAGAGGTCCAGAGGGACAAGTTAATCCTTGTAAACACAGAGGTCCTCTGTGGTCCACAGAGCTGATACACAAATGAACACAGTGGACACATGAGAATGTGGTTGTCCTATCTGCCAAAGACAAAGGCACCATCGGAGACCTACAGGGCAGTCTGGCATCGCTGGCACTGTTGTCAGCGGGAAGCCCTACTTGGTTCCCCATTCCCACCCCCAAGCATCTAGTTTTCCTTGAAGCAGATTAATATGTCTCATATATCTTGAGACCCTTTTGTTTTTTCCATGGGTGTACAGACAAGACACACCACCCATGTACATGGACAGCAGTGTGGTGATTGTGGAGGGAAGCAGGGTGGGTGGAGGTGGAAGGGGGTATAGAAGAGATAAATGGTGATGTAATAAATAAGTAAATAATTACATACATACATATATACCACTAACTGGGGAGAACTACTATACTTGAATGTCTTCACCATAGTCAGAGGAGGAGGCCTTGCCTCAGTTTGTCTAGTTTTTAGGTTGTCTAGGACATAGTGTTTCAGGTCCTCTGGCCCCATGCAGTAAATGTATAGACTATCTTCAGGTGAAAGAATTACTAGTATACTTATTGGAAACCACAGAAAAATCTCTATTTTCCTTTTTACATATATAAGTGAACTCATGTAGCCCATATGGTCTGTTTGTGTTTGTTTTTGTTAACAGAGTTATCAAGGATGTTTGGAAACACAGTAAACTTAGGCTCTACAGTCAAAGTGTAGAACCAAAACTATGAAAAATGAGGAAGAGCCTTGAAAGCCCCCCAATCTGCAATGCTGGGAGAGGCCTTAGTGTCAGAGGAAATCAATGGTCTGGGTTTAGGGCCCAGTTTTGGGGAAAACATGCATCTTTACATGTAAGACCCTGTTCTGCACCCTGTGCAGCAATGCCCACGTCCTGGGAGGCCGGTGGGGACTGAGAGTGAATGAGTTAGAGGCAGACCGGAGTCTCCAGCTCACACTGCCTCTCAGGCAAACATTTCCAGGGGAACGTTTGGTAAATTCACTCAAACTACTTAAATAGTTTTTTCCTTCTTTTTTTTGGAGTGGTACCAAGAAGACACAGTTGAATTTTTAAGACTTAAATGAATTTGAGGGGACGCTACTACATTCAAGTATTTAAAAGGAGACTTCTGGCCCTAACCGGTTTGGTTCAGTGGATAGAGTGTCGGCCTGCGGACTGAAAGGTTCCAGGTTCGATTCCGGTCAGGGGCATGTGCCTTGGTTGCGGGCACATCCCCAGTAGAAGGTGTGTAGGAGGCAGCTGATCGATGTTTCTCTCTCATTGATGTTTCTAACTCTCTATCCCTCTCCCGTCCTTTCTGTAAAAAAATCAATAAAAATAAAATAAAATAAAAATATATAAATAAAAGGAGACTTCTGACCTATTACCACTTGAAGGTACATCAGTATGGATCTCAACTCTGGATACCACGTTGTTCTCCACCAATACCAGTCTTCCACATTTTAACACTGATGCAGTTATGTACATTAGAGAAAATGTCACTATTCATGATAAATTGTTGTTAAATTTAACAGTAAGAAACAGTCCTTTTGCCCTGGCCTGTGTGGCTCAGTTGGTTGAGCATCAAGGTCACCACTTAGATTCGTAGGCAGGTCACACGCCTGGTTTGTGGGCTTGATCCCCAGTAGGGGGCGTGCAGGAGGCAGCTGATTGATGTATCTCTCTCTAGTTGATGTTTGTCTCTCCCCCTCTCCTTTCCTCTCTCTCTCTTAAATAAAAAAGTCAATGAAAACATGTTTAAAAAAGACAGCCCTTTTGAATAATGCTTGGTGAATACTCTTATTTTAATCATAACGAGACAATTTAAATTATTTGTACTTTTATGGAAATTCCCATTTTCAAAATTTTTGTTAACAGTGTTTATTGTACATTAGGTAAATTGGTATTTTCACTGAAGACTGTAATATAGAACTTGAATCTATCATAGAGTCCCTTGATTTCTTGAAATGACTGCTTTCCAATGAGTGACATTTAGAGAGGAGAAAAAGAACATATATGGCATAGTTCGGCAAAGACGTCTATTGGGTCTTATTGGGCATTATTCTGCACACGTTCGCATGGTTACCTTCTCAATGGTTCCAGTCATGGGCGCTATGGCACCTCCCTGAGTTCCTTCTGAGCTCACTGAGGACAAGTATTTGGGGACTGGAATGTCAAACTGAACAGTTCCTTCCTATACAAAGGAAACAAACCAGAAATGAAATCAATATCTTGTTCCTGTAATTTTACTAATATACCTGACGTGACTATTTTCAAGCTGTCTGTTAAATGTTAGTCATCTTTAACACCAGGGTTCTAATCCAGCTTTGTGACCTTGAGAAAATGACTAAACTCCTTGGTTTTGGTTCCCATTATGCAGGAGTAATGGTATACAAGCCTCAGAGGGGATGCAAGGGATTAAGATATATCACTGTGGGTAAAAGACAGCCACTGTCTGGAAGCTGTTTTTAGTAACATCTCCTCCATCAAGTGCTTCGTCTGAGGGGGAACTGTTCTTAATAATTATATTTATAATTGTCCCAATAACCTTATGAGGTAGGTATTGTTATTGTTCCCGTTTATAGATGAGGGAACTGAAGCCCACGGTCACCCAGCTGCTCAGTGGTTTGAATTTGAATGAAAGCAGCTTCGTATTCCAGAGCGTAAGCTCTCCGCCACTCACCATCCTGCCCCTTCCAGCATATGGTCACAGCACACTGACTACGGGAAGGAATGCCTGGCAAAGTGAGATCATCCTCGACTCCATACACTTTACTTCATCACTAAAGGCACCTCCTCACTAAGGACTGTGATCTGTGAGATGGTTCCCACATGTGAGAAGACTCTGAAGAGACCACAGTATCGTTGATAACCCATGCGGAACCCTAAGGCCCCTTGATAAACTCCTAGCCAAATCCATGCAAAGCCTGCCTCAATCATCTGCCAAGAGAACACCCCTCACCCCACTCCCTTCCTACTGACCACCTTGCCCACAGGGAACATCTGGTCCAGCTCCTCTCCCAATGGCCACCTCCTCCCAAATCCCCAGGGTTTCAAGTATCAGGAGGATGGCGGTTGGGGAAAGGGTTAAGGTATCAAATCCCTGAGAGAACAGGCCCACTGAGCAGGGAGATATTCTGACAAGAAGGGTGTAAGGACACGCTTCAGAATTAAAGGAAGAAAATGAGTATGTGTCTATCAATGAGAATCTGTGTGAACAAAAGAACAGGAGAAGGCCGGAATACGGCAAAGAAACAGAGCGGAGAGGGAAACAAAGAAGAGATCGAAGGAAGTGGGTCTTTCTAATCCCCTTGTCTCTGGTCAAGCAATTTTCTCCCAAACACCAGCAGCGTTATTACAAAGAAGAGACCTTACCACAGAAAATAGGTAAATTGTGTTTTCCAGGATAATTAACTTAGTTTTACTAGAAACTCCATTTATAGAACATTTCAAGTAAGTACAGTCTCCCTCACTATGAAGATCACCAAGGACTTGGAAAGTTTTATCTCCAATCTGAAAAAAGAAGAAACAGAGAAGATCCTTAAAGTAAATGAACAATACTACATAATTAATACAATCAGAATTAGTTTCAAAAGGTAACAGGTAAACTTTTATTTTTTTAAAAAAAGTCATGTAGAAACTTTCCCCTTAAGATTCATAAACGAAATGCTCTAGGTAGAAATGTAGTAAGATAATGAAAGGAAAGCATAGTTACATGACATATTCATAGCACTCACAATGCCACAGATAAAGGTTCATGCAAGAATAGCAATACATGTGAAATAGAAGTATAAATCAAACAAAATTATTAAAATTTTGTTGGATATATATATATTACATGTTTGCATTCATTTCTGAGTTTCCAAAGTCAAGTTTAGTTTTACTGTGCCAAAGTCAGTAGTGAAAAAAGCCAGAACCACATAATTAGATGGTATTTCTTTTATCTCACCAGCATGTAGATCCTATTTATGGGTTTCAGTTATGATTTAAGAAGATAAGTTAGCTGGATACTGACCACAATTTTCTCTAAGAGACAGAGTTCCAAAGAACAGATTTTACACTTAATCTTTCAAGGCAGCTGGCAAAAGGACATGAAACCATTCTGTTTTAAAGAATGTTTTCTCTCATATATACTCAAACAAAATTCCCCTTACATACAGAAAATCCATTTAAATCTCTCTCTTTATTTTTCATCTCAATTCCCCTGATGTTAGTGTCAAAATCCCGCAGCTACTCTTTTCAAATATATTATGTAGGCTAAGGTGAAATAGGTTATACTGCAGTATTTATACACTGCTTTCATCTATCCTAAATTAAATATACGTTGTAACCCACTCAAACGGCCATTTGAAACTTGGCAAAATTCTCAGGACATAAAGGTTAGATTGGGAACAGTTTTGTTTAAAGATTTACAATAGCACATTGTAAATCTGTGAATGTAGTTCCATGAGCAGATTAGAACAAATGTGCCAATTTACCATTTGTCAAGGGACAAAAAGGGGTCCCCAAACGAGTATTATATAAAATTTATTATATAATATTTAAAATACTTAGAAAATTCTCAATTTTGGGATATTGAGTGGCACAGAGACTTCCCAGATACCTTTAGGAAACCGAAGTTATTTTTAAAAGGGAATGAAGATCACAGGGGTGTAAAGTGCAGCACAGGGAATACAGTCAATAATAGAATACAGTGGGGCCTTGACTTACGAGTGTCCCGACGAACGAGTTTTTCGAGATGCGAGCCGTCTCTCGGCCGATTTTTTGCTTTGAGTTGCGAGCTAAAATTCGGGTTACGAGCCAGCTTCAGATACCCCACCGCTAGCTGGCGCAGCGAACGTCACAGTGAAGGCCACAACATCAGCCCAGCATCACGTGTCTCACTCGTTCACTTTAAGATTTGACATACGAGTGATTTGAGTTACGAGCTCCGTCACGGAATGAATTAAACTCGTAAGTCAAGGCCCCACTGTATTATAATAATGCTGTATGGTGCTAGATGGGCACTAGGCTTATCAGGGTGGTCACTTTGTAAGTTATCTAAAAGTCTAATCACTTTGTTATATACCTAAAACTCATATGATACTGTATGTCAAATGTAATTGAAAAATTTAAAAGGAAAAGAAATGTACCAATATGAATTACAACTCTTACAATTAAGGGAGGTAGACTTCCCATAATTTTTCTGACAGATAGAAAGAAAACCACTGTGTCTCTCCAAATGTTGGGCAATCTAAAGCTTATCATTAATAAACCCATTTTGCAGGATTTAAAACCTCTTAGGTCTTATTAAAACTAGAGCCCAGTGCACGAATTTGTGCACCAGTGGGGTCCCTTGGCCTGGCCTGCAGGATCGGGCCAAAACCAGCTCTCCAACATCCCCCGAGGGGTCCAGGATTGTGAGAAGGTGAAGGCCAGGCCGAGGGACCCCACCAGTGCACAGGGCCGGGAAGGGATGCAGGAGGTTGGTCAGCTAGGGAGGGACTGTGGAAGGGCTCCAAGGTGTGTCTGGCCCATCTCGCTCAGTCCCAATCAGCCGGATCCCAACAGCGAGTTAACCTACTGGTCAGAGCATATGCCCCCTGGTGGTCAGTGCATGTCATAATGAGCGATTGAGTGACCTTAGCATATCATTAGAATATCACACTTTGAATTGTTGAATGGCTGACAGGATGACCGGACACTTAGCATATTAGGCTTTTATTATATAGGATGATTTATTCAATTCTCTGAATTTGTACTTTACTATAGGAATTTGCTTGAATTCTCACATTGTTGTTTAACTCCTTCAGCATTTCATTTTGCCAGTGTAATGGACTTCTTTTACTTGAGGGCTAGTATAAAAATTTTGACTAAAGATTCTCAAAGAATGACCTGTGGATCATTTGGGGTTCTTTCAGGGGGTCCATGAAATCAAACTATTTCATAATAATACTAGTGTAATTTGCCTTTTTAACCCACATTCTCTCATAAGTATACAGTGGAATTTTTAGAGATGCAAAGCATGTGATAATGTTATCACTCTGTGGCAATGGAATGTGTGCTTGTGTAATCTTAGGTTCTAAACTTGTCTCAATTTATCCTACAACTCAACAATAAAAAAAAAACCCAATCTGATTTTTAAAAAATGGGCAAAGGACTTGAACAGACATTTCTCCAAAAAAGATAGACAAATGGCCAATTAGCACATGAAAAGATGCTCGACATCATCAGCCATCAGATAAATGCAAATCAAAACCATAATGAAATACTACTTTACACCCATTAGGATGGCTTTATAAAAAGAAGAAAAAAAAAGTTGGCAAGAATGTGGAGAAACTGGAACCCTTGTGCACTGTTGGTGGGAACGTTAAATGGTGCAGCCGCTATGGAAAACAGTATGGTAGTTCCTAAAAAAATAAAAAGATAGAACTACCATATTTATGATCCAGCATTTCTACTTCTGGGTATATGCCCAAGAAAACTGAAAACAGTCTCAAAGAGATATCTGTATCCTTATGTTCATAGTAGCATTATTCGCAATAGCCTAAAGGTGGAAGCCACCCAAGTACCCATCAATAGATGAATGAATAAAAAAATGTGGTATACAGTCAACAAAATATTAGTCAGCCTTAACAAGGAAGGAAATTTGGACACATGATACAACATGGGAGACCCTTCAAGACATTATGCTAAGTGAAGTGAGCCAGTCACAGAAGGACAAATGCTGAGTGGTTTGGCTTATATGAGTCACCCAGCAGCCGAATTCATAGACACACAAAGCAGTATGGCAGTTGCCAGGGGCTGGGGGGAGGAGGAGCATGGAGCGCTTGTTTAATGGGTATAGCGTTTGAGTTTTGCACGAGGAGAATGGTTCTATGGATGGATGGTGGTGATGGCTATACAACAATGTGAATGCAATGCCACTGAACTGTACACTTAAAATGGTTAAAATGGTAAATTTTGTTACTTATATTTAAAAATATACATCAAAATAATTAAAAATGTTCTCAGTTTAATTTTCCATACAGTAAAAATAAATAGATGTAATGAATACAAACAAAGCTCTTTAGGGAGTTTCAGTGATTTTTAAGAATGTACAGGGGTCCTGAGACCAAAAAGTTTGAGAACTGCTGCTTTAGATATAAATATGTCCACACACCTCAGTGTCTGATTCAAAGCTATTATATTTTGCCAACTTTTGAATCACAGCCAAACTGAGTACATAGTCAGAATATATATAGGGGGTAGTTTTCTCAAATTGGTCTGAAATAAAAGCACATGACATTCCCTTAGTATAGACATAACAGTCAGTGGCTTAAGAGAAACCGGAGAGCATAAAAAGATCATTCTTAGTATGAGAGAGATCAGATGTAGAACAAAACCAGTAAGGCTTACCTGCATGCTATATGACCCATCTTGGTTGTATGTTACAGCGATGGCTACATCTTCAGAGGATAAAAATGAAACAAAATTAGAAGACCTTCATTTATTCAGTAACCGAGAGTCCAAGAATCTGACTTTCAACATAAAGATAACTAGCTGTTAGGGATAGCAACATCTGTTAACTCCCTGGCAATAAAGATTCAAAAACAACAACAACAAAAACACAACTTAGGCAGGTTTCAAAAAAGGTGAATTTCAAACTTTTCCTTTTTAGAAATGGAGTTTTAGCTTTTTAAGACTGTAGGCTATTTAATTTAATTTTTTATTTATTTATTTTTTTGTAGGCTATTTTAGATATTTTTTTTTCTCTATAAGAAAGGCTACATTGTTATAGTAAAAACTGTAATTAATTGGGAAAAAGAAATTCTGGTTTAAGATCCAAATCTGCCATCTGTGTGGCACGATCACCTCTGTGATCTTGACTAAGTCACTTAAAATCTCTGGGTCTTGGTTTTCTAATCCATTTGACCCATTAAATGGATGAGATGTAACAATGATGACATCAGTGTGAAAGTATAAACTGTAACAGACTATACAAATATGATATACAATATATTCCTTATTATGTGACTATAGAATTGGTTAAAGACTATCTAGGGAGATGGAAATCGAAACTTTTGTGGGATAGAGAATGAAGACCAAAGTCATTCCATCTAGTCCTGACACTTCAACCATCATGTTGGTGCCGCCAGCTCCTATCTGTTCCCAGTCTTTCTGCAGAACTCTAAGTCATGTCCAGCTAAATGTCCCATCCGTACTTTAAAATGAACATAGTGTGTCCAACAAATCCTCTCCCGCCTCCGCCTGCGTTCCCTCCTGCCCTGTGAGCGCCATGACTGGCAATGTTATTCCCCTTGTCATCGAGGTTTAAAGCCTGTCATTCTCACCTTCTCCTTTGCTTTCTACTTCCAACCGTCACCACAGCACTGCCAAAGTCTTCCCTCGGGATGCCTGGACCACCCATTTCTTCCGCCCGCCCCTGATTCCGACAGCGGCCTCAGGCCTGGCTGACCTGAGGAGGTCCTGCCAGGACTTCCTGCTCCCTGTCCCAAGCCTCCCAGCTGATTCCTAGCATGTCCCCACCACAGTAAAAACACTTGGCTTCGTACTGACAGCACCAAACGCTGTCATATTTCCTGCCATTCTTCCACACAGCCCTGTGTCCACCAAATGGGAAAACGGGCCAATTAACATTCTCCAGGTGCCTCTATCCTTCCCCTCTCCGTGCCCTTGCCCAGGCCCCTCCCACTGGCCCCCACCCCTCCTCCACATTGCGCTCGCTGGGGAAGAGCCTGTCCTGGGGGGGATGAACCATTTAGACTTCTACATATAAACACCATACGGATTCTCCCCTCAGCAGGGTATGACAGAGTGGTTTTTCTCTTTATCAACTGTTTTAAAAAACTGCAAAAATAAAAATGTTCACAAGTCCTCCCGATTGCCCAGCTGTCAGTCCTATTAAACGTTGGAACGTGTGAATGCTTTCAGGCCTTTCAGGATACACATGCAGGTTTGTATTTTTCTTTTATAAAAATAGGACATTGCTATACATGTTGTTCTGCAACCAGCTTTATTGTAGTTAACATGTGACATACCGACCTACTTTGTTCTTTTAACAGGAGCAAGGGAATAGTTTAAGATAATGATGATGATGATGATGATGACAGCTGATGTTTGTTGACAGCTTGCTACATGCCATTCAATGAGCTAAGTGCTTTGCACATGTTGTTTCATTTAGTATGTACAACACCACAAGGAAGTGACTGCCACTGCCATGCCCAGTTACAGCGGAGGACAGTGGATGCTTACAGAGCACGTGACTTGCCCAAGGGTCACAGAAAACAAGCGAGCCAGATCCAAACCACACTGTCTACCTCCAGGGCCGCATAATTACCACTACGCCATCCTGCTTCCCAACACACCCTTCTCCTTTGCCAAGTGGCAAATTCCTTAAGAGAAAAACATAGGAGCAAAGACATCTTTTATCTTTTCTTCACATTGTTCAGAATATTTATTGTTTCATAAACTTTGTACTGGACATATAAGTGAATGAAACTTCTCTATCCTGTATCTTGTCAATAACTTTAACTCTTTTTAAGAGAAAATGCAGGGGTCAGGGGAAGGGAGGGAAGGGGAAGGGAGGGGAGGAGAGGGGAGATATTTGAAGATGCTATGAAGCTGTCACACTGCCAGCTTTGAAGACAGGAAGACAGAGGGGCCCCGAGTAAACTAATGCAAGCCACCTCTAGAAATTGGAAAAGGAACCAATTCTCTCTTTGAGCCTCCAGATGGAGCACAGGCCTGCCAGCACTTTGATTTTAGGGCCCCTGACCTCCAAAACTGTAAATTTGTGTTATTTTAAACCATTAAGTTTGTGACAATCTGTTACAGCTGCAAAAATAAAATAAAATAAAAAATCACATCTTCAAAGCCTTCCTATTCATTCTGCCATCAGAAAGATCATTTTGACTTGAATACTGGATTCGCTTATTACCTTGCCTACATTGTTCTCCCCAGGATTAAATCAAAATGCTGGCATATCACATAAAGCTCCTTAGTCTCGGCCCCTACCCGTCCCCCCGGTCCCATCAACCACCACTCTCCCTAGGAATACTCTGCTTCCCATTTAGCAAGACTTTCTTGATTTCCCAACATCCCACACTCTTCCCAGAAGCTGTGACTTCTGCCCCAAGGATTTTCCTCCTCATTATTTAGCAGGCCCATCTCTATTCATTCTTTTTTTTTTTTTTAATATATTTTATTGATTTTTTACAGAGAGGAAGGGAGAGAGATAGAGAGAAACATCGATGAGAGAGAAACATCGATCAGCTGCCTCCTGCACATCTTCTACTGGGGATGTGCCCGCAACCCAGGTACATGCCCCTGACCGGAATCGAACCTGGGACCTTTCAGTCCGCAGGCTGACGCTCTATCCACTGAGCCAAACCGGTTCCAGCTCTACTCATTCTTAATGTATTAAATCTATCATTGCCTTTTCTGCAAAGCCTTCCCTGACTTCCTCAGTCAGGATGCAGACCCTCTCTTTGAAGATCCCATAAAACCTGAATTTGCAGAGTATATTACACATTTTCCCGTGAAAATCTGCCTCCAACTCCTCTGTTGTTGCTCTCCAGCTTGCCCTCCAGCTTCTCGAGGGCAAAGAGCATGGCCCTCTATTGGTTTACGCCCCTTTCCGAGTAAATATTAAGTACTCAATCAGAGCTACTGAATAAGTGAACGAATATGTACTTTAATGTTCTCTTAATCATAATACAAGCTTTCCAGTTCACCCTTATATACATTTTTATCTTAAATCCTGCCAATATTCTCATTTATCATTTTGTCTTTAATGTGTCTTTACATACTTAAACACAATTATTATTCTAGTAAAAAAAAAAAAAAAAGAGAAAATGCATCTGATTATCCCAGATCAGTTTTCTTTCAATTTATAAAATATGAAGTCTTTTCATAACATGAATGCCAATAGAATCACAGTAAAGACATCACCAGAAAAAGTCTAAATTCTTTTATGTATCGTAGGGTAACTCAACCTGTTCCCCTCTCCCCTGGATATCTCTTGACCGCCTACAAGAGAATCTTAAACACCTCTTATGTATTTAATAAGGTATGAAAGTTTAACATGATGCAGTGTTAGGTAAGCACATGCACCTGAAGTCTTCGTTCAAATTCTGGCTCTACCAATTCCTTTCGGTGTGATTTTAAGGAAATTATCATTCTCTCTAAGCCTTTTGCAAAGGTTTTATAAAGCTGACACTAACAATAACACCAATTTCATTGGCCTGTTCTGAAAATGCAAAAGAAATAATTCATGGAAGGTGCTTAACACAATAGCTCCCATACACCAAACAATAAGTCTCAGCTATTCTTCTTATTATTATTGAGGGCAGGGCATGGTTCTGTGAAACATGGCCACTAGTAACAAAGTGAGAATATCTTTCAAGTCTTGATTATTTGAAATACTTGGCAATTCTCACTGAGACCATTAAGAGCTGGTTCTACTTTATATTCATAAATGCTTCTGGGCCCTTAGGCTTCTTGTTTGGTGCACTCTCATTCAACCACAGTCGCTGCGGATTAGCATAACATTTCTGAAAACTGTGACACGCGGACCTGGGTTATTGCTGAAAAATACTGCCAAAAGGATGTAGTGAACAGCAATTGTGTTGGCTCTTCAATTATATTTATTTTTAAAAATAAAAATAAAAATCCAAGAAATGCAATATAATTCAAAACACTGCTCGGTGCCTCAGTGAAGATCCATGCCAAATAACACAGTTGGCTCATCTGAATTATAATCACACAGGCTATTTTTCTGTTTAATTTAGATTGAAGAGGCCACTTGAATTTTATTGCTGCTGATACTGTATTCAGCATATTCAGCCTAGTGTAAGATACTTTCTCATTTGGGAGGCTGTTTTTTTAGGATGAAATGAATAAATATACCCGCATAAAATGGATAGCTTAACCATTTGCAGAATGCTACTCTACAAGGGATGTTTGCAAACTTCCTGTCCAAGCACTCCGTGCACTTAAGGTAATGACCATCTAGGGCTAGGCTCAGGAAGAAAAGATATCTAAAGAGCTGTAACCCAGTCAACTGTGTGAACAAGGAATTTGTTAAGAAGTGAGTGGATGTCTACACAGAACTGGGGTAGAGAGGAGGGTGCTGTGATGAGCTGGCAGGAAGATTCTGTTCTACCTGATAGGCACGTTTTATAATGGAGTTGTCACAGGTCAAGGATACCTCACCTTCAAGGTTACCTAGTCCTTCCTCCTCTGACTGCACTCCTCTGGCTTCCCATGCAAACTGTATTGCAGCAGAAGGCATATAGCTACCAGCTACCACATAATCTGGTCCCTCTGGTACACTGTTCCAGCCCAAATTTTGTGTCAGCCTCTCCTAACTTCAGTCACAATAAATCAGCTCCCACCCTGAACCTACTCAAATTTAGTGTGCAATCAAAAATCAATTTGCCGTATAGGGGGTAACGTGGGGATAAGGACACATATGTAATATCTTAATCAATAAAAATATTTTTAAAAAATCAATTTGCCACTGGAAAAGTGGTGGAAATAGCATAGGAATCAGGGTCAGAAAGATTAGGTGTCAAACATTGGCTCTGCCACTTACTAGTCTTGAATAAGGTATTGTACCTTCCATGCCATCGTTTCATCAGCCATACATGGCTATAACAGTGACTCCCCCTTATTAAATTATGAAGATAAAATTTACATGTGGTAAGGCACTTAATAATAAATTACAGTTCTTTATTAACCCACTTCCACCTTAGAGACTGCCTGAGTAGTGGGTAATCTTTCTTGTTTAGAGTTTTGGATATTGTTTTTCTTATTTAAAGGAATACACTCTCACCCTGGTTGGGTGTACACTGGTTAGAGCATCGGCCTGCGAACCCAAGGCATGCGCCTCTGTTGCAGGTTCGATCCCTGGCCTCAGTCCTGGTTGGGCATGTGTGGGAGGCAACCAACTGCCCCCCCCCCTCTCTCTCCATCTCCCTCTTTCTGTCCCTCCTTCCTCCATCCCTTCCATTCTCTTTAAAAAATCAATGGAGTGATTTAAAAAAAATCCATTGAGGATTAAAAAAAAAAAAAAGTAATATATTCTCGGGAGGGAAGAGAAGGGTAAAAAAAACAAAATATAAAAGTACTGCATTCTCACTGAAGAAATACAAAGCAAAGAAAGTACGAAGAAGCATGGGGGGGGGGGGGAGAAAGACTGCCTCAAATCCCACCACCCATTGGTAACCTCACTAAAATGTTGGCAAATTTTACTTTAGTCATTTTGCTATGTATGTTTTTTAACATATTTTTAGAATATTTACAAAACACAGAAAAAGTGTAATGAAGAAAAAAAAATCAACTCTACCACCCAGAGCAAATCAATTCTATCATTTTGGCATACTTCCTCACAATGTTTAGGCCAGGGATCTTTGAAAAATATATAATTGAATGACTGTGGCTGAGCTGAATCCATTTTTTCCCAGGTAAATGTGATCTATTTCTATAAAGCACATTTCCCTTCTAATAAAACATTACTTACTGTTTTCACCATCCCTAAGAGTCATGTTTCTGGTGTAAGAAATATTCAGTCTTCTTCCACTGCTGGATGCAAAAGGAGAATATTGATCTAAAAGAAAATTCAAGAGCAAATTTACGAACATCAAGCCTACTAAATTTATACCTTACAAAAGAATACAGGAACACAGTTCCTATACTGGCAGCTTGTATGTGTTTTCTTTGTTCTTCTCGTTGCTTTAAATTTAAATGTGATATTTCAATTTACATCTCAGGAGGCTGCATATGAAAACTCCCAGCTTCTCTTAAAAAGTGAGACTATGTGCAGCCTAAACTCTCATCCGTTGGTGGCATGAGCTGCACGGTGGCCATCCCTTTTGATGGGGCTACTGCATTCCAGGGCACTCAAATCCCTACCTCTCGCCATTTCCCTTTCAGCTGGCCTCTCTTATTCTCCTGTTACTGGTCCACCTAGAGGGGTTTGAGTGTACAGCCTCTGCTGGACAATATCCAGAAGCTACAGCATGACTAAATTGAAGCAATTTACTCTGAAGTTCCTATCTGTGCTGGTTATAAATTTTAAAAAGAGGTGAGAGTAAGAAGACACTCCATTCTAAAAAGGCTAAGAACAGGCAGGCTTAGGAATGCCATGTGGAGCACACTTGGATGCATTTCATTTAATGTAACAGGACAAAATGAGGAGAGAACAAATCTCCTAAAGATGTAATTATGTGCTTTAAGCTTTCAATATAACTTTCTTGAATGAATCTAGAAATTAATGATTCTAAAAATAGGATCCTATAATCCTATATAATAAAACCTGATATGCAAATTGGTCAAACAGTGGAATGACCAGTCGCTATGATGTACACTGACCACCAGGGGGCAGACACACAGGGGCAGCGATGCTCAGTCAGAAGCCAGGCTCACAGCTGGCAGCAGTGGTGGCAGGAGCCTTTCCTGCCTCCACAGTAGCTCTAAGGACCCCTCGGGAGATGTCATGCAGAGAGCGGGCCTAAGCTGGCAGTTGCACATCCCCTGAGGGGTCCCGGACTGCAAGAGGGCACAGGCCGGGCTGAGGGACACCCCCTCCCCGCAGTGCATGAATGTCATGCACTGGGCCTCTAGTAATATAATAATCCTAATAATAGTGAAGAGATAAGTGAATTCCATCTTTTTCCCTATTACTCCAAAAGTCAGCGTAAATAAATATTATTGAGCAAGTTTGGGAGAGCTCAGGTTTTGCTCAATTTAGAGGGAAGAACTGTTTAAAGGAGAACTGACTGAAACTATAATAAGCTAGTGAATTTTCATCATGAATTTCCAGCTTCCGGGGTGTTAGGAAGTTGGACACTGACTTAGTGAGATGCTGAGGCAGCCAGTCAGGACGAACCTCTGCCTGTCTTTCCCAAGCTCCGACTCTATGACATGATGGAGTAACTAGGTCTTCAGTTAGTCAGAAATTTGATCACAGAATAATCACAGAATAAAAAAAGAGCGGAGAAAATAACCATAAATCATGGGTAATCCAGTGGAATCCGAGTGCCTCCGGGACCCGGGAAGTTGCTGCAGGTACAGAGGCTATAACAAAGCAGGCCACAGGGAGTGGTGGATAAAAGAAGTTGGAAGGGATTGGCACAGGCTGCAGCAAGCAGTGGTGTTTGGTTGAAAAGAGATCCATCTCTACGTTGTTAGGTGATTAGTTAAGATATATCTAAAGGGTTAGAAGTGTTTATGGAGTGTATCCAGAATATGTGAAGAGCTCTCTTTGTACTAAAAGTCACATTAGCAGAGGATGGTGTCAATCACTGAGAGAAGAAAGGGAGGTAAGAGTGGCATAAAGAAAAAAAACGTATGGTCAATCATCCTATATAATAAAAGCCTAATATGCTAAGTGTCTGGTCATCCAGTTGGCCATTCAACCAATCAAAGTGTAATATGCTAATGATATGCTAAGGCTGCTCAACTGCTCACTATGACGTGCACTGACCACCAGGGGGCAGACAGTTGACCAGTCGCTATGACATGCACTGACTCTAAAAAGGAATGACCACCAGGCAGCAGACTTCCGACCCACAGTGGGTTAGCTTGCTGCTGGGGTCCGGCTGATCAGGACTGAGCAAGACAGGCCGGACACGCCCTGGAGCCCTCCTGTGGTTCTTCCCCAGCTGGCCAACCTCCCACATCCCTCCCCAGCCCAGAATGTGCACCAGTGAGGTCCCTCAGCCTGGCCTGCATTCTCTTGCAATCTGGGACCCCTCGGGGGATGTCGGAGAGCTGGTTTCAGCCCAACGGCAAAACAATGGGTTGCTATGATGCGTACTGACCACCAGGGGGCAGATGCTCAAAACAGCATCTGACCCCTGGTGGTCAGTGCTCTCCCATAGGGGGAGCGCCGCTCAGCCAGAAGCCAGGCTCATGGCTGGCAAGTGCAGTGGTACTGGCGAGAGCCTCTCCTGCCTCCACAGCAGTCGGACATCTCCCGAGGGCTCCCTGATTGCAAAAGGGCATAGGCTGGGCTGAGGGCCCCCCACCCTGAGTGCACAAATTTCGTGCACTGGGCCTCTAGTCCATATATATAAAAGCCTAATATGCAAAGTGTCCCCTTGGGAGTTCGACCAACTGGGAGTTCAATCGCTTGCTATGACGTGTGCTGACCACCAGAGGGCGGTGCGGAATGAAGGAAGGCCCTGGCCGGTGGCAGGCAGCCGGCAGCCGCTAGGGACCCTACCTGTGCATGAATTTCATGCACTGGGCCTCTAGTTATTCATAAAATCTTGACAAGCAGGGGAAACAGAAATGCATTCCATACCTTGTGTCTGAATTTGGAAAACATCTGACATGGCTTTCTCCTTGAGGATGAGGCCCAGAGCTGCCTGGCATAAAAACTCTTTGGCTGTGGCCTTCCGACTGGGCAGCAGTTCTTCCCGGTGCTGAGGGATGAAGTCGGTGTGCACATTCCCAGCTTTGAACTCCGGGTGGCCAGCCAGCCTGAGGAGGAAGTCAATGTTGGTGTGCAGTCCGACAATCTAGAGAGAGAATAAAGCCCACGTCCCCAAGGAGTGGGGAAAACAACATATTCAGAAAAGCATTTGTATGGCTTCTGCTCCTTTTGCTGAGTATCTTCTACTATTGGCAATTCTCAAGCAAACAATAAAAACCCCACTTCTCCATCACCTTATTCTGGACTTAACACTTAAAGCTACATCTACTATGATAAAGAGGCCACAGGAAATGGTGTTAGTGTAGGTAGTGTGGAAAGACATTTGATTGACTTGGATTAAGAAAGTGATAAATGTTAAGAAACTTAAATGAAATTTATTGGCAAGTCTTTGAAGACGTGCCACTCAGAACACTCCCACAGCAGAAGGCACAATTACTACACTGGGGAGGGGATGGGTGAAATTACCTCAAAAGAGGTTCTAACACTAAATCCAAATTTTACATACCGATATGAAAATAAAAAGGTATAAAACATAACCCAGTAAACAGAATCAAGGGTAAAGCCAGCTATCTGGGCCTCGAGTTTGTTCATTTGTTTGTTCGTTCATTCATTCATTCGCCATATACTGAGCACCTTTAAGGTGCCAGATCCTCATCAAGATACTGGGGACACGCCCTAGCCGGTTTGGCTCAGTGGATAGACTCGCAGCCATGGGCAAACTACGGCCCGCGGGCAGGATCCGGCCCATTTGAAATGAATAAAACTATTGAAAAAAAAGACCGTACCCTTTTATGTAATGATGTTTACTTTGAATTTATATTAGTTCACACAAACACTCCATCCATGCTTTTGTTCCGGCACTCCAGTCCAGTTTAAGAACCCATTGTGGCCCTCGAGTCAAAAAGTCTGCCCACCCCTGGGATAGAGTGTCAGCCTGCAGACTGAAAGGTCCCAGGTTCGATTCTGGTCAAGGGCATGTACCTTGGTTGCGGGCACATCCCCAGTAGGAGTTGTGCAGGAGGCAGCTGATCGATGTTTCTCTCTCATCGATGTTTCTAATTCTCTAGCCCTCTCCCTTCCTCTCTGTAAAAAATCAATAAAATATATTTAAAAAAAAAAAAGATACAGTGGACACAGTGAAGAACAAAACACACAAAGTGCTTGCCTCACAGAGCCTACATTCTAGGAAAAGATAATAAACAATATCTATAAAAAAAATTCTAATATAATGTCAGGTGATATGAAGAAAATTAAGGCTGTCTAAGGGGACAGAGAACAGCAAAGGGTTCTATTTTATTTTATTTTTTACTACAGGCCTGATGCACGAAGTTCGTGCAAGAGTAGGCCTTCCATCCCCCCAGCTGCCGGCACCGGCTTCCCTCTGGCACCTGGGACCTGGGCTTCCCTCACAGCCCCGGCTTCTTCTGGAAGGTCCAGAAGGACGTCTGGTCTAATGAGCATATTACGCTTTTATTATTATGTATTTTATTGATTTTAGAGAGAAGAAGGGAGAGGGAGAGGGAGATAGAAACATCAATGATGAGAGAGAATCATTGATCATCTGCCTCCTGTTTACCCCCTACATGTCCCCACACTGGGGATCAAGCCCACAACCAGGCCATGTGCCCTGACCGGGAATCAAACTGTGACCTCCTGGTTCATGTGTCGATGAGCCACACCGGCTGGGTAAAGGATCTTATTTTAAATGTGACAGCTTTGACATGACTCTGAGGAGGTGAGCAGTGCCTGAGGATGGTGGGAGGGAGCCCTGTGATCATGTGTGGGAAGAACATTCTGGAGAGAAACCAGGAGCACATGGCATAAGCTGTGTGTGTCTAAAGAATGGCAAGGAGGTCAGTGTGGTTGGAGCCACAGAGATCAGAGGTTTTTAATGACATATAATAATTAGAATATCATGGGTTAAAAAGCAATCCTTCCGTGAAACTAAATCAGCTGGTACAGGACTTACTGCACCAAGAAAATTAATGTGCTACAAAACAGCAACAAACGATGAAATGGATAAAACTAAACATCATTATTTTCCTTTGGAGAAAGTAATACCAACTGTAGGGCGCACTTGTATAGCGACCACATTCCCGTGGTGTAGTGGTTATCATGTTCGCTCACACACATGTGGAGCTGGCCTTACCTACAGGATCAAGAGGAATTTCCTATCGATTTCCCTGAAGTATAACACGGACCCTAATAGTTTCAGTCCTGCAAGCTTTCTCTTCCAGCTGGAATCAAGAAGTCCTCAAGCCCACGGGAATTCTCCCACATAAAATGAATCTGATCGTGACATATGGGTGGCTGGTGGAAATAAGTTGACAAGGACAAAGGCTGACCACTCCTGACAGACGTGCTTGGCTGTGGAGACACAGAGAGCATCAGGGTCACCAACACGGCCCCGTCACTCACATGGTACTGACGAAGGCTGTACCTCAGCTTGGTCAAGGCCGCCTGGCGATCTGCGGCCCACACAACCAGCTTCGCAATCATGGGGTCATAATGCACTGACACTTCATCCCCTGGAATTGAAAAACCACAGCAACCTCTCAAAGTCAAAACCAAAGGGATACAATGTGATAGCAAGACGTTCTGCTGTGGCTTTATGCACATTTCACACCCAGTCCTCACAGACCTCATGACAGATATTGCCCCCACCATTTTATTCATGAGGAACTGAAGCTCACATATAATTGGCTCAATTAAAAACTTATCAAACGTCCAAGGAGGGTGTGGCCATCCTGTCTGTTCAAAACCGTGACCCAATGACACCCAGGCCGGTTTCCCCATCCTATCTTCTTCTTCTTGGAAGTCAGAACAAACTCCCTATACCTCTCATATCTCAATTGCTCTGCCCTCAGCATTCCCTTCCCTCCACCGTTTCCCTCATCAGACAAATGAGGGTAACCATTCCTCTGTCCTGTGGTTGCTGGGAGGACTGACAATAAAGTGCCAAATGTTGAACCTGGCAGAGCTGATAAACAAATAGCAGTCATCATACGAATCTCAATCACTGGTTAGAAACTAGGTCAAGGCAAAAGGCTGTGGTATATTACAGACTACTGTTCTAGACCTTGTTGTGATTTTGATAGGTCACTTGACGCCTCTAAAACCCAGGGTCTCCAGATGTAAAACCAAGGGGTTGGATTACACTCCCTTATCCATCCACCCACCCCGCCCCCCACTCGCCCACCAACACATATTGAGCACCTTGTAGGCCTAGGCTTGAGCAAGGTGCTGCAAATATACCATAGAAGACGGTCCCTCCCTTAAGAATCTTACAGTCTGATGGGAAAATAGGCAAGGAACAGGTGACCATAGATAATGTGATAAGGGCCAGGCCTGAGGGATGCACGGGACACAGAAGGGGAGTGCTGGGAGAAGCTTCCTGGACTAGGTTATCCCTCCCAGTGTCACGATGTGACCCTGGGAGCACGTCTCAGAATTACATCTCTTATCCTTTGAGCCCTTTTATTAAGTTACACTGCAAGCTTTGCTGGCCCTACAGGTTTTTTCGTTTCTATTGCAAGGCCCCTCTTTTCTTTCCAAGATGTTCTGCTGTGAAGTTAAAAAATGTACTGACTACCAAATCTTGCTGTGGCTTAGGCAAGAGCTATCAACGTGTTGTCAATGTATCATCAAGAAGCCCCAATTCCTCATTTTGGCTTTCAAGACCCATGCGATTTGCTCTCAGCCTATGTCTGTCTCCAGCCACATCTCCAACGACTTACCATCCTACACCATTTTCCCAGCCACATATTTTCTTACAGTTCTTCAAGTTCACTTTTCTTTAATGTGTTACATCTGCCTACTCAAATCCACGCTAGATTTCCTCTTTTAAAAGTGTCTCACATTAGCTCTTAGTCCTAGAACTGCTATCACTGCTCTGCAAATGAAGTTAAGGTGGCAACAGACGGTGGTGGCTCAGAGCACAGACTCTGGAGCCAGACTGCCTGGGTCTGAGTCATGGCTGCAAGGGTGATCCTGGGCAAGTCACGTAACTTCTCCGTGTCCTGGTTTCGTCATCCAGAAAATGCGGGTGAGAACATCTACTCATAGGACAGTGCTCCAGGTTAAAGGAGCCTGTACGAAAAGTCACCTAGAACAGCACCTGCACATAGGCGCTAAATGACTGTTAGCTGTGACCATCGTTACTGATCAACGCTGAACTGTGAGAGCTCTTGTGCTGTTAGTTTTTACTTTTAACTCCTTTTATTATTGTTTAGCTTGCACTAAGTTTTCATATTAATTCTCCAGCTTGACTTGAAGGCAGGGTGCCTTACGCATAGCGAGTATCAGTCACCTTAAATCATGTTTGGAACCAGGCAAAGTAAAAAATATAAAACAACACACACAAAATACTTATTGCTTAAGTTTGATCAAGTACTGCTGCATTTGAAAAAAGAGCCTATTGATTAAACTACTAGTCATTCTTTAAAAATAACTATTCCAGAAGGGGAAAAAAAATGCTGCGAAATCAATTAAATCCTTTATTTTAAAACATACTAGACATTCCCACAAGACACAAGGAAAAGACCCCCATCCATAAATAAGAATGCACTAAAAGTTAAAAAGACTTTGTTTTATTTCCGCTTACCTTGCCGCACCCCAGTCTCAATCCTAGTGGAAAGGTCTGCTGGAGGGGTGGCGAGATGCACCAGTGGTCCGGCCCCCGGCATGAAGTTATTTTGAGGGTCTTCTGCGTATATCCTAGCCTCAAACGCGTGGCCCCGGAGAGTTATTTCTTCCTGGCTCAAAGGAATCTTCTCTCCTGCTGCAACCTGGTGACAGAAGAGTATGTACTTCTTATAAAAATCCACCTTAAAGCAGCTATGAGACTAGCAAGTTGATGGTCTTGCTTTTTTTATGGAAAATGTACATTTGGACTTCACAATGAAGCCACATAAAAATTATTATTTTATCCACTGCCTCGAGTATTGGGCAGAAAGAAGATATTTAAAAACAGATGCAGCTTGCCCAGCTGGCATGGCTCAGTGGTTGGACATCAACCTATAAACCCGGAGGTCACAGTTCGATTCCTGGTTAGGGCACATGCCTGGGTTGTGGGCTCAATCCTCAATAGGGGCGTGCAGGAGGCAGCCTATCAATGATTCTCTCTCATCATTGATGTTTCTACCTCTCTCTCCTTCTCCCTCTCTGAATTCTATAAAAATTAAAAAACAAAACAAAACAGAGGCAGCTTGAAAATAAAGTATTAATTACAATGGTCTTCTAGAGTTTTTAAATAGAAAATGCAAGCAAACTGCTGACTAAATTATAAATATAAAATCAGTGTTATTTTCTATATAATTGAAACTAAGATTTCTTTCTGGCACCATGCTCTCAGTTTTCATCTAAAACATTAGCATTCAGTTACAAAATCAATCTTTTTTTAAAAAAACAGTAAATTATCTGTTGGTGTTCACAGCTATAGGTAAAGTGTAACATTAGACATCTTTGTAATTTTAATCAGCAAGTGAGTGATAAAGCAAAACAGAAAGGGGAACATCATGGTTTTTCAATTTTATTATGTTTATGTACATTGCATAGCACTAGATTATAAACAGAGGAAGGCTATTGGAAGACTTGCTGCCACACTTTCCCTTTAAGTTTTCCTCCAAGATGAGAAAATGACAACCTGAGAAAGCAAAAGCTACAGGGGAAAATCTCTAAGTAACTCAGCATCACATTGGACTAAACAGATAAGCATAAAACAGAAGCAGGTTCCATCTCTTTAAATACGTAAATAAGGAAAATCAGGAACCACAGCAGTTAGGAATAAAAGGAAAGCGGACGGAACTGAACGTCTTTATGGCACGGTGTTCAAACCACAGACTCTGCAGCCATATTCCCTAGGAACCTTTTATCCTCTGTGATTTCAAGAATCAGGACTGTTTTGGGTTACTGCTTCAGAAAAAAAAATCTTCCTTTTCCTTGAATTGTGGAAACATAAGCACTCTTTCCAGAATTTTTAAACCAACTGCAGTTTTCCTGACACTCACGAACACTCACTAGCCTGATGTGCCTGGTTTTCATTAGCTCCCAAGGATATAGAGGCCCAGAAGAGTCTTTTGGCTCAATTAAAACCACCAATCAACCCCAAGGAAATTGAAAAAGAAGCATATTGTCCACAGAAGTTCCGAAAAAACCAAAATTATCAAAATAATCAAGACTTTAGCATCACAATATGAAAAAAACAATTTAGATTCAGGTTATACTGTATATAAAGAACCAAGAATCCCACAGAGATTGACTATTCATCATATGACTTAAAAAACTTTTTTAAAAAAGAAGGCTGAGATACAATCTATTGTTTTCAATAAAGAGAAAAACATGCGAAGCTATTATTAATAATATTTGAAATAATATGCTTTGTGCACCTCTGGTTTAGGCCAGTGCTTCTCACACTATTAAAATAAAAGAACAGTTGTGGACTTAAAACTTTTGTAAAACCAGTAGATATGTAACAGCGATGCCAAATTGCTTTACTTTTTTAAAATATTTTTTAAATTGATTTTAGAGATGAAGGGAGAGGGAGAGAGTTAGAAACATCACTGATGAGAGAGAATCATTGATTGGCTGCCTCCTGCACGCCCCCTACTGGGGTCAGAGCCTGAAACCAGGGCATGTGCTCTGACTGGGAATCCTATCAGGACCTCCTGGTTCACAGGTTGATGCTCAAACACTGAGCCACACTGGCCTGACGCCAAATCACTTTAAAAATTTCTAATCATGTACTGTGACTGTCTCATACTTATCCCACTGTGAGCCAGCAACAGTGTTTAAGTCAACACTTGCCCACGGACCCTTCTGCGTTAGCTCGTTTCATCTGTCCTGCCTCTAACACCTAATGACAGCCTGGCCAGAATGATGTGGCCCTCGGTAGAGTACCAGGTTTGGGTTTTGAGACCATGTGGCCACCAGCCATCGTCAATAGCAGCAGCTCACCTGTTGGCTGCCCCATGCCTGAAGGGAAATGATGGCAATGAACAGATTGGGAATCTGTGTCCATAAAGTGACAATAATGCCATAGCATGAACTGCAGTGTCATCTTTAACCTCCCATTTTCCTGTTCCCATCACAACCAGTAAGAACTGAACCCTTATCCAAAAGGACACTTTTCTTTAGGAGGCCAGAAGGTCACACAGTTTCCAAGACTGATATTGAATAGAAAAATCATTCCCACCTTAATCTGCCACTCCACCAAGTCAGTTCCTGTGATCATCTCAGTAACAGGATGTTCCACTTGCAGCCTTGTATTCATCTCCATGAAGTAGAAATCGTGCTTGGAGTCCATAATAAACTCCACAGTTCCTAAAAGTAGAATACAATGATCCCATTTCAATAGTATGTAATTAGTAGCCAAGTAAAATATTCCTTGATGTAACAGTTTTACCATTGCGTTCATTCAATGGTACTTTGTATTTCATGAAAAAAATATCTCACATGTTGTAGCAGCAAATGACTCTCAGTCAAAATAGGGAGCCACATGAAATTTTGCAAAAGAAAAATATATTTGGGGTTTCGAGCAAATAGTAAGCCCAAGATATGAAGTGTCAGCTCTCACGCAGTGAGAACATGACTGCCATGAGTTATTGCGTCAGTCACCCAGATCCTGGGAACTGCACCCTGTGACATCCCATTTCACTCTAACCCTCTGCAGAAAAATACAATATTTTCTCCTTAGTTTTGGGCTCTTGGAAATTTCCTTTAAAAGTCCTTTTGCTGGTGACGCATTGAAAGATTGCTTAGCAACTAAATCTTATGTTAATAATGTATTACCTATTGGCATTTTATTAGGCACTACAAAACTTTTCCAGCTTTATCTATATATATGAAAGGCTAATATGGAAAGTGTCCCCTCAGAAGTTCAATTGGGAGACTGGGTGTTCGATCACCCACTATGACGTATACTGACCACCAGGGCCGGTGCGGAACAAAGGAAGGCCCCAGCCAGCAGCCGGCAGCCAGGGAAGGAAGGCCCTGGCTGGCAGCTGGAAGGCCCCAATCTGCCCTGATCGATGGCCAGGCCTAGGGACCCTACTCGTGCACAAATTTCGTGCACCGGGCCTCCAGTTAAAGTTTAAAAATTCATCCACTTTGCCTGGCTGGTGTGCCTCAGTGGTTGAGTGCTGACCCAGGAACCAAGAGGTCATGGTTTGATTCCTAGTCAAGGCACATGCCCGGGTTGTGGGCTCAATCCCCAGTTGGTGGTGTGCAGGAGGCAGACAATTGATGATTCTCTCTCATCAGGGATGTTTCTATCTCTCTCTCCCTCTCCCTTCCTCTTTGAAATCAATAAAAATATATTTTTTAAATGTCTTAAAAAGAATGAACCCTAATGTGAACTATGTTCTCTGAGTGATAATAATGTGTCAGTGTAAGTTTACTGATCAGAACAAATGTACCACTCTGATATGGAATGTTGACGTGGGGGAGGCTGTGTGCGTGTGGGGACAGGGAAAATCTCTGTACTTTCGGCTCAATTTTGCTGTGGAACTAAAACTGCTGTAAAAAAAAAACTTTATTAATTTAAAAAAATCAATTTTGTAATTTTTATTTCAAATAAGACAGAAAATATCGAATAGCATTATACATATTAGGATAAGCATTATTTAGTAAAATCCTTTTTTCAAACATATATGAATATAAGTATACACACACACAAACACATATGGTCTCAATATAAAATATAAGTGTGTGTGTTTTGGTTTTTTTTTCCTTGTGGATCTGGTCAAAAAGGTTTGAAAGCTACTGATATAAAAGCGATATGTTTCTTTTGCCTCTAAAGCATCCATAAATTATTGCTTCTCCTTCTCTTTTAGAAACAAATCTTAGCATACCTGCTCCGACATAATTGACAGCTTTAGCAGCGCGGACTGCGGCTTCCCCAAGCCTTTTCCTTACTTCAGGTTTAATACCAGGCTATGAACAAATATTTCAATAAATTTCCATTAGTACTTTGTCCCACTAGAAATTTCCTCTAAGATCCAATATTATATATATTCATGTAGCAAATATTACATTCAAGAGATAATAATAAAAAGCTGTCACAATACCAAAGTTTAATGGTTCTGCTAGTAATTTCTATGAATTGCACATATTCCTCAGCATAATGATATATCTGTGTCCCTTGTTCCTACATAACTTTTATAACTATATGTCTACTTAAAATTAAATGTGTTAATATAGAAACTTTGAACAGTCTCTATTTTAAGATGATAAAGCAATCTGTATCAAGTTGCAATAATTATCTTGGAATATGGTAAACCTTGAGATTCCAAGTTAAAAATGGTTCAGAAAAAGAAATGTATGTCAATAAATAGGCAAAGCTTTTAAAATTTTAAGAACTGAGCTCTACAGATATATATTTAAGCAGTCACTGTTCAAAATAAGGCTTTACTGAAATTATTGTTTGTTGACATTTACTGCAAAAGGTATAATATACTCTACAACAGAAATCAAAATTTTAATATGCGAATAACAAACTGATTACCAGAAATCTCAGATCCCTGACCTGATAAAACTACATACTGACAAAAACATGCATGGTAGTCTCCCCTTATCCATGGGGACATGCGCAAGATCTCCAGGGGAGCCCTGGCCGGGGTGGCTCAGTTGGTTGGAGTGTTGTCCTGTACACTGAAAGGTGGCAGGTTTGATTCCTGGTCCAGGCACATACCTGGGTTGTGGGTTTGATCCCCAGTTGGGGCACCTGCAGGAGGCAACCAATTGATGTTTCTCTTCCTCTCTAAATCAATAAAGTACTTAAATATATATATATATCTTCATTGGATCCCTGAAACCACAGAGTACCAAACCCTATGTATGTTTTTCGTATACATACAGACCTTTTAACTTAAAGGAAGCAATTACAGCTTCTCTTTGACATATCCAAATTGTCAGCATCATTACTCTTGCACTTTGGAGCTATTATTAAGTAAAATAAGGATTACTTGAACACAAGCATGTAATGTGATAGTTGATCTGATAGCTAAGACAAATACCAAGTGACTAACAGGCGGGTTAGCCTATACAACGTGGATGCACTGGACACAGGGGTGATTCACATCCCGGTGGGATGGCATAAGATTTCATCACACTACTCAGAATGGTGTGCAATTTAAAACTTATAAATTTTGAGGAATTTTATTATATTTTTGGAATTTCTGACAATATTTTCAAACCACAATTGACCACGGGTAACTGAAGCTCTAGATAAGGGGGGACTACTGTATATAAGCTTGAACGAGAAAAGAAGCCTGCGGCAATAGCAGGCTCTAAAGAAATGTAAATCCAAAAATAAGTAAAACCACACCCGGATGGTGTGGCTCAGTGGTTGAGCATCGACCCATGAACCAAGAGGTCACTGGTTTGATTCCCGGTCAGGGCACCTGCCTGGGTTGCAGGCTCCATCCCCAGGGGTGGGGGTGGGGGGATGGGGGGTGGAGAGAGGGGGCTTTATCCTTATACTACGACTTGGAAGCAGCTGTCCAGCAGGACTTTGCGGGAGACACTAGCTTCACAGATTTCTGATATGAAAATCAGAGTGACTAGTGTTTCCATTACAGAGAAGGTTACAAACTTCTTTACAAGGTCCTTACCCCTGGGGCCTCCTCAATGATCTTCTGATGCCTCCTCTGGACACTACAGTCTCTCTCAAACAAGTACACAGCATTGCCATGGTGATCACCAAACACCTGGACTTCTACATGCCTATTTAAAAGCAAACACTCACGTTAACATCCTTTCCTAAGGATGAAAATTATCACATTCCACAAGCCAGACTATTGTCCAAGGTGACCAGGATTCCTCTATTTTTATTTTACACATGATGGGATATTTTTACCTCAAAACAGAGAATATGAATGTAGAAACAGAACTACAGTAAACCTTATAAACACCCAATGAAAAACTTTCCATTTACTGGATGAACATTAAAGAAAAATAAAATGAAATAACTAGGAAATAAGAAAAGACAGAAAACACAAGAGACTATATAGGTTGTCCCAGAAAAATGTATACACACTTTAAGAGCTGATAGCTTAATTTTTAAACTGAAACGTACTTAAATAAACACTGCCTTTATAATTATACAAAGTGTGTGTATACATTTTTGGGGGAACACCCTATATTTATGACCTCAGAGTGGGGCAAGGTACAAAAAGTGCAAACTGTTAAGGCAAATACTGGTAAAGCTGACTATTTAATAATTATAAGTTATACTCTTATTTCATATATCCTCAAAAAGCCAATGAAAACTTTTTTATGATCAGGATTTTTTTTTTAAATCAACTCTTATAGTCTGATTTTTTAAACTATGACAGATTGAAAATTTAAATGTTAAGAAATAAATTAATATGGCTCATTAGTTTTTAAGACTATACTAACATTAAGTCATAAAAAAACAAAAAGGCACTTAAATGTTGTGTATAAAAATAGCAAAATTATGAGAAATCACATTAAGAGTAAACATACATAACACTTATGAAAACAAGGCTAACACAGACCATCTGGTGAATGAATACAAGAAAGCATTCTTCTCAGTAGGCTTATCGTGATATGTTCACACTGTAGTTCACCTCACATATACACCACCATCACACAGACACGAGTGATCAGCAAATATTTCCCCCATTGACTAGTTAAAACAAAAACTGTCAAACCTAGAAGAAAATTTTAAAAAAAACCAGGAAGTCAGAGAAGTGGGGAGGAGGGCAGGAGAGATTAACCAAAAACTCATATGCATATATGTACGCCCAGGGGCACAAACAATAGAGCTGTGAAGGCCGGGGGCGGGGTTGGGGCGTGGGGCGGTGAAGAGGGGCAATAGGGGGAAAGGGAGGGACAGCTGCAATCTGTCAACAATAAAGAAAAATAACAAAACAAATAAACCAGGAAGTCAGTTCTGGCCATGTGGCTCAGTTGGCTGAATTAATTCCCAGGGAGGGCACATCCCCAGGGTACAGGCTGGGTCCCCGTAGGAGTGTGCAGGAGGCACCCAATTGATGCTTCACTCGAACATCCACGTTTCTCTCTCTCCCTCTTCCTTTCTCACTCTCTAAAAAAAAAAAAAAAAAAAAATTCTTAGAAAGACACACACACACACAACAAGAAGTCCCCTAAGTGTCCTGCTCAGCAGTGGCTCAGAGCTGTTCCTTTCTGTTCATTCCATAAAATACTTCATTAAACCACTTGGGAAAATTAATTTTCTTGATTTATCAGTTCCACTGGATGGGCCATTCGGAAATCTTCCTACCTGTCCAACACAATAGAAGTTGATTTCTTCCTTTTGGATTTGCCTTCTTGACCTTTCCTCCTCTTTTTATTTATCCTTAAGCTAACATCGCCAAATACACTCTTCTTATTATTTTGAACAAATTGTCTAATATTCTTAGGTCCTTGTCTAATATTCTTCCTTTATTATATCTGAGTTTCTAATCTGTTATCATTTTTCCTTTTCTTTGAAGAACTTCTGTTATTGTTACTTGCAAGGCAAGTCTACTGGTGACAAATTGCCTCAAATTTTGTCTGAGGACATGTTTATTCCTCCTGCATGTCTGAGGGTAATTTCATTGCATATAGAATTCTAGGTTTGTGTTTTTTCCTTTCAACATTTTATATAGATTCCACTCCACTTGATTCTTGCTTGCATGGTTTCTGTGAGATGTTTGATGTACTACAGGAAGTTTCGCCCCTCTGGTTTTTTCCAAGATGTCCTATTTGTCTTTGTTTTCTTATGTTTGAATATAATTTTAAAATTTCTTTGACAGTTATCCTCTTTGATGTCCTCTGAGCTTCCTGGTTCTGTAGTGTGTGTCTGTCATTAATTTTGGGAACATTTTGGCCATTATTACTTTGAAATAGTTCTCCCATTCCTTTTTCTTCTTGTATTCAAATAAGCACATTACACCTTTAAAAGTTGTTCTGCAGTTAGATAGTTCAGTTATGTTGTATTTGTTTGTTTTCATTCTCACTTCTCTTTGTATTTGTTTGGTAAGTTTCCATTGACATATGTTCAAGGTCACTGATTCTTTCTCCAGCTGTGTCTAGTTTACTGATTAGTCCATGAAATGCATTCTTCCTTTGTTATGGTGTTCTTTATTTCTAGCATTTTCATTTGATTTTTTTCTTAAATTTCTATTTCTTTGTTTACATTACCCTCTGTTCTTGCATGTTTTTTTACTTGTTCCATTAGAGTACTTAACATATTAACCACTTACTTTAAATTCCATAGATAATCCCAAAATCTGTGTCACATCTCAGTCTAGTTCTGATACTTGCATTGTTCTTCAAATTGTGCTTTTTTTAAAAAATATATTTTATTGATTTTTTACAGAGAGGAAGGGAGAGAGATAGAGAGCCAGAAACATCGATGAGAGAGAAACATCGATCAGCTGCCTCCTGCACATCTCCTACTGGGGATGTGCCCGCAACCCAGGTACATGCCCTTGACCGGAATCGAACCCGGGACCTTCCAGTCCCCAGGCCAACGCTCTATCCAATGAGCCAAACCGGCTTTGGCAAGGCTTGGAATTTTTTTTAAAAAAATCCAGATGTGATGGTCCTGGCTGGTGTGGCTCAATTGGTGGAAGCATCGTACAATACACACCAAAAGGTGGTGTGTTTGATTCCCGGTCAGGACACATATCCAGGGTGTAGTTCGATTCCTAGTCAAGATGCGTGCGGGAGGCAACCAATCAATGTTTCTCTCTCACATGGATGTTTCTCTCTCCCCTCCTCTCTTTAAAATCAATTAAAATAAATATACAAAAAAGGAAAGGAAGGAAAGGAAGGAGGGAGGAAGGGAGGGAGAGTGGGAGGGAGGAAACCAGATGTGATGTATCCCATACCAGGAACGGAGGTACAGGCCTTTAATGTTTAATGTTGATCAGTTTGGAGGCACGTTGTGTTTAATGTTTGCGGCAGCTGTCGGTGCCAGAGGCTTCACTTTCCCCCAATGTCCTTGGTTTACTTTTCTTCCTCCTGTTGTCTTGGGGCTTCAACAAGAACTGCTTTCTGGACAGAGTCTGCGTCCTGCACTTCTTTCAGTTGGAACCTCTGTGATTACACGGGAGCCCTGGTGACATGGCAGGGTGTAGGGCAGGGAAAACACTCTGATCTATGATTCGATCTCAGTGTTTCACGTGGCCTGACCCTGTGCCTCAGCAGTGTTTCCTCACACTTTTCACCCTTCGGTACAGCGGGCAGGTTAGAGGTTAGACTTGGCCGGCTGCCCTTTCCCCAGGACAGAAACAGGTCTGGCAGTTTCCCTGGGAGTGTTGGCCTTGGTTTCTGAGAATAGACTGCTCTGGGCCTATTCCGGAAGGTTACTTTTCTACCCCCCAACCCCCAAATTTTAAGAATTGTTGCTTAGATTTTCACTGTGAGAACTTGGTGGGATTCCTGGCAATAGAACGAGTGAAAAGTTGGGAGGCCCCCCTAACACTGGGGCTTAAGGGTTTTCTCACTATCAAGCTCGTCCACAATCAACCTCCGGCAATTTGTCAAAATTCCCATTTCAGTGTCCCTGTAAGTCTAGGGCTCCAGCGGCTTCCGCTGCCGCAGGCGGATCCTGACTGCTTCGCGGTGCTCACATGCCTGTCCAGACTTCAGGGTGGCTTTCCTGTGCCCTCAGTTCTCTTCTGGGTCTAAGTCACTGACTTTCATTTTGTTCAGCTTTCTGCTTGCTCTTCAGATGTAACAGCTTCCAAGCTCTTTCCATGCTGGAGCCGAACAACCTGATTTTCAAATTACAATGATAAAAGTCTACCTTCTCCGGACCCTCCCTTATCTTTCAGCTGCTCCAGAGAGGACGGCACTGTAGCCGGGGCTCCAGGTTCAGGAAGGAACGTGCTGGGGCCCCACCAAGAGCAGAACACAACAGTTTTTATTCTGAGGCCGCAAAACTTGGACACAGTTTTCCTACGGCTGCGTGCAAAGGAAGGTCACTGAGGATCTGTGTTTTCCGTTTTGATTCTGTAATCACCAAGTCACTTGTGTCCTTTTGCTTTTTTTTTTTTTTATTGATTTCAGAGAGGAAGAGAGTGATAGAAACATCAATGATGAGAGAGAATCATCGACTGGCTGCCTCCTGCACACCCCCTACTGGGGATTGAGCCTGCAACTTGGGCATGTGCCCTTGACTGGAATCAAACCTGGGACCCTTCAGTCCGCAGGCCGGCGCTCTATCCACTGAGCCAAACCAGCTAAGGCTCTCCTTTTCCTTTTGCTGACTCATCTTTTCTGCTGCTTGACCTAAGGTAGAGGATCTGGAGCACCATCTCAGAACCAATCCTAACCGCTCCAGCCAGCCACTGGGGGTCTGGCTAGACCAGATACTGGTAGGTGGACACAGCTGGATTCTATTAGGAATGCCTTGATATTTTCTAAAAGTTCTAAAGTTGTTATTTTCCTAGTGACATTTTAAATTCACATAGATTATTTATTGACTATGAAGTGAGGACGGAATCCGGGTTCTCTTATTATCCTCCAAATAGTACACTTTGAAGACCATTTTCTGTCCCAGCCTTTCAGATAAACACAGTAACTGATCAGATCTAGAAAACATCTTGTATGTACTTTTCTCAGTTACCAGCATCATCTTGACAATTTTCTCACACTCCACTTATTCAACAGGTAGCTATTTAGCAGGATATAATATACTACATTCAGTACAATTATCATGATATTAAAATATTATTACTAGAAAATACGGCACAGAAATATATAGAAATGTTAATATAGAGAACTAGATTATGAGTGAGTTTGTTTTCCAACTCCTGTATTTTCCGAAAATTTGTAATGTATTCACATTACTTCTATATTTAAAAAAATATTATTGATGCCTATCATGAAGAAAGTAGTATGCCAGGTAGTAATATATAGGGGAAGATGAAAAAGAAATATACTAGCAGGTCCTTGATTCCCAGGAGTTTCCCAGCTATTGGAGGAATAAATTACAATGTGAGGTAATATGTAGCTAACGTTTCCCAAGGAAAGAATTCACAGCTTCAAAAAATGTTGGAGCATGGACTTACAGTCACCGAAATAGCTGGCTGATGTGTCCACAGCAATCTAACTCCAGAGTATGCCCCTTGGAGAGTCGGCCTATTCTTCTGGAAAGATGCTGCAGGAGGAAGCCCTGGTTTATCTTAGATTTTCCTCTGTCTTTTCCTGGCTTCCCACTAGCAGGCGGCATTATGTTATGTGCTCCTAATCAACTGGCTGATTTTAAGTTTGACTTTTTTTTCTTTTTAACAAACTCTAAATGAATTTAATTTACTGTGCCATGTTCAGGGACAGTTCTAAGCTTGTATGGTCTGAAACAAAAACTATTTGGGGGCCCTCTTTAAAAAGAAGACACAATTAGGTACTGGAACTTGGAAGAGGTTCATGCAAGGGAAGCTTCAGCTCATTACCTTCAAGGTAAATCCCTCTCTAGTCTTTATCAGGTCACTGGACATACAGGATATCTATCTATATCTATATCTATATCTATATCTATATCATCTATATCTATATCTATATCTATATCTATATCTATATCTATATCTATATCTATATAAATTACCAAAAAGTCTATGAAACAGGAAGCTTTTATAATCAGTACCTTATTTTAAGCAATAGGCATAAAAAGAAAACTCCAAAAAATAAAAATTAGATATTTACACAGCATTTGTTATTGTGGTACCTGGAGTAGCAGTTTAGTGCAGTGGCTTAGAGTGTGAATTTTAGAGTCAAACTGCCTGGGTTGAAATCCAAGCTCCACTACATCTTAGCTGGGAGACCTCAGGCAAGTTATCTGATGTGACTGTTCTGTTGCTCAGTATCCTCACCTGCAAAATGGGAATACTACCCATCTAAAGGGGCTCTTGCAAGAACTAGATTAGAATTTGGACAGCAAGATTAGTTAGTATATGTAAAATATTTAGGGCCAGCATATGGTGAGTGCAATAAAAGTGTGAGCTGTTAGTATTACTTGTTAACACATCACTTACAATTATAATTCAATTGGGTAACTATTTCATTTCTGAACATCTCAACTGATGCTTACAGAGTTCTGTAAAATATAGCTTAATTTCTTGTTTGTTTTTGTTTTTAGAAAGGTGACATGGGCACATAGTAACCTAAAGATAGATGAGGTGTGATTGTGCTAGTGTGCTCTTGAAACACACTGGTTAATCCTCACCCAAGGATATTTTCCCCCCATTGATTTTTAGAGAGAGTAGAAGGGGCGGGGGCGGGGGGGCGGGGGAGAGAAACATCGATGTGATAGAGACATCAATCAGTTGCCTCCTGCACACGCCCTGACCGGGCCAGGATCTGGCCTGCAACCTAGGTACATGCCCTTGACCGGGAATCGAACCCGGACCATTGGGTCTACAGGCCGACATTCTAACCACTGAGCAAAACCAGCCATGACAATATAGCATAACTTCTTACAGGAATTTTTTTATTTTAAAAAGACCTTAAGTTACATCAAAAAGTAATGGATTGAATGAATTAATGGCATCTTAATATTATGGAACCAATATTAAGGTCAACAAAAAGAATGAGATCTATATTTACTGACATGGAAAGATCTCTGATATAATATTAACATGCAATATTATATAAGATTTGATTCACTGTTCTGTATGTATGTTGTATTCTGTTTGTATATGTATAAATGTATCTATTCACATAGAAAATGCCTGGAAGTACGCATACCATAACATTATAGTGGGTACATCAGGGGTGGGATTGGGGAATGTATGTACTTATGTCCTACTAGAACTTCGTATTTTATATAATGTGCATGCATTTTTTATAATTTAAAATATCTGAGTCAGGGAAAAAAAAGCTAACCCCACCTTGGAGTGTCCACAAACTTCTCAATCAGCATAGCGTCATCATTGAAAGACTTCTTCGCTTCCCTCCGGGCTGATTCCAGCTGTTCTTGAAATTCTTTTTCCGATCTAGCGATCCTCATACCCTAAGATGAAAGGTAGATTTGACGACAACAGAAATAAAACAAAGGAGAGTAGCCGGAAATGGAAAACATGAGCACGCACAGTCTTACTTTTCCTCCTCCACCACGGACGGCTTTGATCATGACGGGGTAGCCGATCCTCCCAGCATGCTCTCTTAGGCACTGGTCTGTCTGGTCCTCACCGTGATAACCTTCCACAACAGGCACTCCAGCAGCAGCCATTATTGATTTGGATGTACTTTACAACAAAAAAGCCCAAGATACCCAAATTCTATGAAATTTCATACAAGAGAAACAAATACAGCCCAGTCTACAAAATATAATGGAACTTTTAATTTTATGTTTAATTTTTTCTTTTTTATTGAATTTATTGGGGTGATATCAGTTAATAAAATTTTATAGGTTTCAGGTGTATAATCCTATAATATATCATCTGTATTATAATGGAACTTTTCAAAGAAAACATCCCATAGATAAAGAAAGAAACTATAGTCTGAGATAACAAATATTAATACAAATATTAAAATATCTGTTGATTTCCCTCAATCCAATTTTTCATGTGGTAACTCATCCTACCTTGTTTTTATCCCCCCGAAAGAATTAGCATGTTGATTAGAAATAATAATTAGCTGAGTATTTTTCTGAAGTGGCAGATAAACAACTTATGGCTATGACAACAAAAGTGTATTATTAGCATGTCTATTATAGGTAAAATAAATCATTTCAATTGACCTTATTTAAAAAATACACACTCATACCTCTTTATACCCATGTCCCTAATTGCAGATGAGGGAGGGCCTATAAAAATAATTCCTTCTTGCTTACATAGTTCGGCAAATTCCATGTTTTCTGAAAGAAAACCGTACCCAGGATGGATAGCCTAGAAGCGAGAAATGAAAAGACAAATTTACTAGCACTCCACTGGCAAACTGGGATGCAGGCGGCATCGCTTTCCTGTGGGGAGGCCTCCCCGTGTGCTGGTGATGCCTACACTACGCTATCAAAGCCTGTTTCCAAGCAGACATCTGAAACATTTGCACTGAAGTTCTGAAGTCTTACCTGAACCAGAAGAATCTGTATTTCTTTTTCTTGTGGTAATAAATACATGAGATAAACCTCTATTTTAACCACATTGACGTGCACAATTCAGTGGCATTAAGCACATTCACCAGGCTGGGCAACTGTTACCACCAACCATCTCCAGAACGCTGTCATCACCCCACACAGAAACTCTGTGCCATGAAACACTAACCCCCCACTGCCTGGTAATGTTCCGTCTCACAAATTTTACTTTCCGTCTCTATGAATTTGTTTATTGCAGGAACCTGATATAAGTGGAATTGTACAAACTTACCCTTTTGTGTCTGGCTTATTTCACGGAGCAGAATGTTTCCCAGGTTCATCCATGTAGTAGCATGAATCAGAATTTCATTCCTTTTTTAAGGCTGAATAATAGTCCCTGTATGTATATATTCGACACTTTGTTTACCACTCACCTCTTTCCACCTTCCGGCTATTATGAATAAAGCTGCTATACACATTGATGTGCCCGTATCTCTTTGAGTCCCTGCTTTAAATTCTTATAAGTATAAATCTACAAGTGGAATGGATGGATCAGAGGAATCTGTATTTTAATTTATAATAATACTGCTTTTAGGGTAGAATGTCAAGGAGGATAAGTAGGAGTAAAGGTAATGGGGATTTCTTGACTCTGCCTTCATATAGAGCTGGCTTAGAACTGAAACTGTGGAACCCACAAGCTGAGAAGAACACACTACCACAATCACACCCCATCTACCTTCAGGTTGCTATGTGCCCATGTCACCTCTCTAAAAAGATAACTAAGAAGCAAACAAAAAGTCATATGCTAAAGCCTGGATATACTTTAGTGAAAGAGGACTACCTCAGACTTTTGCCTAGTTACTTGCAAGTTCCTCAGAGTTTTAACAAATTTATGTATCTGGCTTTCTCGCTCACCAAAGGGGACAATCGGTGACCCAAGAACAGTGTGTTTTCTTAGGGCAAACATGCCAACAGCAAAGAGGGAAGACACAGGGAAGCAAACAGTTGCAGCTCAGATTGTTTGGTGAGGGATTAAGCAACTCGGTCTCCCACTTCAGTAGCCCTCAGGACATCTGCTCTTCTAAAATAATAATTATAACCAACTGAATATAAAAAGAAAGCTCTGCCAACCCTATTTCAAAATAGTTGCGCTTAAAGGACATTTCAACATTAAAGCAGTAAGCTCCCAATGTCTGGGAAACTCATGTGAATAGAAAAGCCCATATCTTACTGATGGCAAACAACAACATGCTAAATACTGAATAAAATGCGACACGTCACATTTTGATGTCAGTTTGGAATTTTGTTTCTTTCAAACCAATGCTCAGTTTCAGACATTTTCTATGAAATGGTCAAATGTTATGTATGCTAGGCAAACTGAAAAAGGTCTACATTCAGTCCTCCCTGGTTTATAAACAGCTTTTTTTTTTTTAGGTATGATTTACATATATAATATTCACCCATTTATAGTTTCATGAATGTAGTAAATTTATACAATTGTGCAACTATTACTACAATCCAGTTTTAGAACACTTCTTTCACTCAAATAAGTTCCTGTGTGCCCATGTGCATACCTAATTAATTCTTACTTCTAGAACCAAGCAACTTACTGACCTGCTGTCTCTATAGTTTCACTTTTTTTTTAAAGAAATTTCCTAGATACGTAATCATACAGTACACATAGTCTTATGTGTCTGAATTCTTTAACTTGGCGTAATTTGGGGGGGGAGGGAAACATTCTAAATATATTTTTCTATTGATTTCAGAGAGGAAAAGAGAGGGAGAGAGAGAGAGAGAAACATCAACGATGAGAGAGAATCATTTATCGGCTGCCTCCTGCACACCCCCTATTGGGGATTGAGCCCACAACCCGGGCATGTGCCCTTGACTGGAATCGAACCCAGGACCCTTCAGTTCGCAGGTCGACACTCTAGCCACCGAGTCAAACTGGCCAAGGCACTTACCATAATTTTTTAAAAAATATATTTTATTGATTTTTTACAGAGAGGAAGGGAGAGGGATAGAGAGTTAGAAACATCGATGAGAGAGAAACATCGATCAGCTGCCTCCTGCACACCCCCTACTGGGGATGTGCCTGCAACCAAGGTACATGCCCTTGACCAGAATCGAACCCGGGACCCTTCAGTCCGCAGGCCGGCGCTCTATCCACTGAGCCAAACCGGTTAGGGCAACTTAGCGTAATTTTTTGAGATTCATCCTTGTTAATTGTCTGCATCAGTAGTTTATTTCTTTTTATAGAATTGATTCCACTATGATATGCTACATTTAGTTCATGATTTCATTTAGATTTTTTTCCAGTTTGGGGCCATTATGAATAATGCTGTTATGAACATTCATACAAGCCTATTTTTCGTTTCTCTTGGGTAAATGCTCAGGAGGGCAATTGTTGGGTCAAAATATGGTAAGTATATGTTTAAATTTTTAAGTTTTCTAAAGAAGCTGTCCTATTTTGCATTTCTACCAGCAATATTTGATGGTTCCAAGTTTCTCCAAATTCCTGCCAACACTTATCTGTCTTTTATATTTATAACATCCTAGTGAGTGTGAAATGGTATAGAACTGTGGTTTTCATGTCAATTTCCCTAATGACTAATGATATTGAGAATCTCTTATTGGGCTTATTGCCATTTGTGTATCTTCTTTGGTGATGTGTCTATTCAAATCTTTTGCCCATTTTCTTCAATTAGGTTGTTTGAGTTGGAAAGTATTCCTTAAAAATTCTGGATACCACTCTTTATCAAATATATGTTATGCACATATTTTCTCCCAGTCCATGGCTGATCTTTTAAGTTCTTAATGGTTTCATTTGAAGAGCAAAAGTTTTAAATTTTGGTGAAGTTTATTTTATCAATTTTTTCTTTCATGAATCTTGCTTATATTATACTGAAGAAATTATTGCCTAACCCTCTCAAAGATTTTCTCTTTTGTTTCCTTCCAGAAATTTTATAGTTGTAGGTCTTCCATTTAGACATATGCTACATTTCAAGTTATTTTTGTTTTTTATGAAAAGTGTAAGGTAAGAGTGTAGGAACTAGACGTTAGGTTCATCTTTTTGCATATAGATAGCCAATTGTTCCAGCACCATTTGTTGAAAAAACCACCCTTTCCCTATGACATTACTTTACCTTTATTCAAAAATTAATTAACCATAAATGTGAACTTTCTATTCTGTTCCACTAACCTGTATATTTGTCCTTCTGTTAACACACTGTTGGTTACTGTAGTTTTATAATGAGTTTTGAAATAGAGGGTCTAAATCCTATACCAAACATGTCAAACTCGCAGCTGGTGGGCCGCATGCCTCGTTTAAATGCCCTACACATTTGTTAGTCTTTTCAAACGTGTTTTAACTATATACTAGGCCTGTAGCTATTTGAGGACCAGGCTTGTCAAGTTCTATAAAATAGCCTATTGGGATTTTGATATAGAGTGAATTAAACCTATCAGTCCATTTGGAAAGAACTGCCATCTTAACAATATTGAGCTTTCCAGTGATTTATCTGCCTGTTTATTTAGGACTCATTTACTTTTGCTCAGCAGTGTTTTAGTCTTCAATACACTGGTCTTGAACTACTTTTGCTAACCTTGTTACTATTTGATTTTGATGATAGCATTTATCACTGTAACTGTTTCCTTAATTTCATTTTCAAAGTATTGCTAGCTTCCCTTCTTTTGAACAGATATTAAATTGATAGAACTCTGATGAGCTAGATAAATACTCTCCCTTCAAACTAAAAAGAAGAGCAGCTATCTACTTGTGAATATATCGAGTTCAATCACACGTTCTGGGAATGACCTCAAGAAGTTTAATTTCTCTTAAGAAGAATAGCTCACTATATCCAAACCACAGTATTCTTGGGCATTTGAATGGATTGAAAAAGAAAAACCAGCAATACTACTACTGCCACCAGTGGGCAATTTCCCTACCCATCAGGCATACATTTAGCTGCCAATTCACCCTGGTGGTTCACAAAATTGCAAGCCTGTCTGGATTGTTCATTCCATATTAATGTTTTTAGCAGGAAAGATAGAAACTGGGAATGGCTAAAAATAGAAAATGTATTCTCTACATAATAAGGAATTTTGTGAAAATTGGGCAACACGTTTACTTTTGTATTGTATATCTCTTCATCACCCTTACCTGTGCAGCAGAGATCTTGGCCACTTGAATGATTTTCTCCATAGATAGGTAGCTCTGCTGAGAGGGAGCAGGACCAATGAAATGCGCTTCATCTGCCTGTTTAACAAAAGGCATATGTTTAGAAAACCACAGACCTAGAACTCTATATAGGACTGCTTCAGGGACATAGAATTAGAGATAGAAATAGAAACATAGAAATGCTGGCTCCCCAAGAACAACACAAAAGTACCAGCTCATATCTATGCTATAAAAATAAGCCACTGTGGCCCAGACGGTGTGGCTCAGTGGTTGAACATCAACCTATGAACCAGAAGGTCATGGTTCGATTCCTGGTCAGGGCACATGCCCAGGTTGTGGGCTCAATCCCCAGTCGGGGGTGTGCAGGAGGCAGCCGATCAGTGATTCACTCTCATCATTGATGTTTCTATTTCTCTCTCCCTTTCCCTTCCTTTCTCTGAGAGCAATAAAAATATATTTAAAAAAATAATAATCCATTTTGAAATCTTTTGCATTAGGAGAATGCCCAAACCTGATTTTTATGTATAAATATATGTCGCACACTAAAGTAAAATGAAAGTGGCTTAGGGTAGACAGCAACAGGCATTCACAACATGAGACAGAACAGTGGCTAGAAGGCTGCATGGGCCTACTACGCAAAGCTGGAAGGCCAAGCGAAACTCATCACGGTGGACTTGTCAGTGCTTGGGGATTTGCTGTGGACGTAACGAAGGATGACAGCTGAATTCACCCAGGCCTGGTTCTGTCTAAGGGATAAAGCTAGTTACAATTGCTAACACGTACAAACCTTGGGGGAGGAAGGTCCCTGTAGTTATAATTTTCCAGTTAAGCCAAGTCTCTGAAACATTGAGTGACTTGTCTAAGACCCTTGGCCAGTAAGTAGTAGGTGCTAAAACTAGAATCTTGATCCTTTTCCTTGCACATCAGGGATGTGGATAGGAGCCCCTCAAAGTGTGGTCTGTGCATCAGCCACCTTCTGTGAACTGCTTTAACCAATCCTACTGACAGGACCTGGCCTGTAAATCAACTACATCACAGAGTATTCTGTTTAGTTCCACTGGTGACTCATTTGGAAAATGTCCCCAAAAGGAATTATTAGTGAGCAGCTGAACTTACCTACTGCACACTGTTAACACTAGCAAATACAAACTGTCAAGAACTAAAACACTGACACACTAACAAATATGATCACTTACAAAATCTGATTTCCAGTTTTTAGCAACATACCATATCCACATGCATGGAGTTCCTGTCAGCCTCACTGTAAACAGCCACGGACTGTATACCCATTTTTTTAGCTGTTCGCATCACCCTGCAGGCGATTTCTCCTCTGTTGGCAATGAGGACTTTGGTAATGTTGCATCCTAAAACACCATAAAAGTCATACAAAAAATATTACTGGGGAGCAAGGAATAAAAAGGCAAAATAAATGTTTTATGATATTAACAAGCTGATAAATATTTATGTTGGTAAAATCAGCAAAGCAGAGCCTAAAATAACCATTTTAACTAATATTAGACAGTGCATTTCTTGTCATTGTAATTCAAGATATCCTTATTAACACAAACTCTTAAATTACTCAGATTTTTCAGCTTAAAATAAGATTAAAAGATGCTTGTTATGCCAAAGATCAAAATAGCTTAAAAAATCATAGTTAATAATAATCTTTTAAAAATTTTGTTTTTCAATTACAGTTGACATTCAACATTATTTTATACTAGAGACCTGGTGCATGAAGTTCATGCACTGGGGGGCAGGGGGCAGGTCCCTCAGCCAGGCCTGTGCCCTCTCACAGTCTAGGACCCCTAGGGGAATGTCCAACTGCCGGCTTGTGGCTGGATGGCCTTCTGCTGCTGCACAGCCTGCTGCTTGAGCTTCAGCAGCTGCTGCACGTGCACAGGCTGGGCCACCATGGTCTGTCCTATGAACACCATCGAGTGGGTGACTCAAACACGGAGGCAGGCTCACCCTGAGTTCCCTGAGTCACTGAGTTGTTCAGACTGACTGCCTTCTACAGAGAATGGCACCAGGATTGGGCCTAAGCCGGCAATCGGACATCCCTCTTGCAGTCCGGGGCCCCTCAGGGGTTGTAGCAGTGTGCCAAGCGGCAGGTGGCCAGGGAGGAGCCCGAATAGGGGCCAGGCACCACGCCGCTCGCACACTCATCACAGCCCACTGCACCTGCTGCTGCTGCCATGTGCACTTGAAAAGAATGTATATTCTACTGCTTTGGGGTAGAATATATAAAATATTAAATCCGTCTGGTGAAATGTGTCATTTAAGGCCACTGTTATCCATTTCTTCCACATTGTTCAATATGTAGGCATATAATTATGTCGAGAGGTTCCCGACACTGTGGCAGCTGCGTTTGCCAGTTGTGAGTCCAGCTTCTGGCTGAGTGTCACTCCTCCTGTGGGAGCGCACTGACCAACAGGGGGCAGCTCCTGCATTGAGCGTCTGCCCCCTGGTGGTCAGTGCACATCATAGTGACTGGTCGTTCTGGTCATTCCGCCGAAATGGTTGCTTAGCCTTTTATTATATAGATTAGTTTCAGGTGTACAGCATAATGGTTAGACAATTATATAATTTACAAAGTGATCCCCTGATAATTCAAGTATCCACCTGGCACCATACATAGCTAATTACAATATGATTGACTATGTTCCCTATGCTGCACTTTATATCCCCATGACTATTTTGTAACTACCAATTTATTCAGACCTCTCAATCCCTTTACCTTTTTCACCAAGCCCTCCAACCCCCCTCCCCCTGCCCCCTACCTCCCACCATCTGGCAACCATAAGTTTGTTCAATGCATCTATGAGTCTGTTTCTATTTTATTTTTTTAGATCCTTTACCTGACATTTGTCTTTCTCTGTTGGACTTATTTCACGTAGCGTAATACCCTCTAGATCCATCCATGTTGTTGCAAATGGTAATATTTCATTCTTTTTTATGGCCCAGTAATACTCCATTGTATATATCTAACCACTTCTTCTTCACCCACTTGTCTACTCATACACAGTTGGGTTGCTTCCATATCTTGGCTATTATAAATAATGCTGCAGTGAACATAGAGGTGCATATATCGTTTCAAATGAATGTTTTGGGTTTCTTTGGATATATACCAGAAATGGAGTTGCTGGGTCATAACTGAGTTCTATTTTTCATTTTTTTAGGAACCTCCACAGTTTTCCATAGGGGCTGCACTGATTTGCATTCAAACATTGTACGAGGGCATTCCCCTTTCTCAACATCCTCCCCGACACTTGTTTGTGGACTTATTGATGACAGCCATTCTGACAGATGTGACGTTCATTATTTTTAATTTACATTCGCTGATAATTTATGACATGGAGCATCTTTTCATATGTCTAGTAAACACCTGCAGGTCCTCTCTGAAGCAGTGTCTATTCGGGTCCTCTGCCCATTTTTGAATTGGATTGTTTCTCTGATGTTGAGTTGTATGAGTTCTTTATAAATTTTGGGTATTAATCCCTTAGCCAATATATCATTTGCAAGTATCTCCTCTCATTCAGTGGGTTGTCTTTTCATATTACTGATAGTTTCCTTTGCTGTGCAAAAACTTTTTAGTTTGATATAGTCCCATTTGTTTATTTTTTCTTTTGTTTCCCTTGCCCAAGGAGATATATCAGAAAGAATATTGCTAAGAGAAATGTCAGAGTTTACTGCCAATGTTTTCTACTAGGAATTTTGTGGCTTGGGGTCTTACATTTAATTCTTTAATCCATTTTGAGTTTATTCTTGCATATGGTGTGAGAAGGTGGTCTAGTTTCATTTTTCTCCTGTTCAGTTTTCCCAGCACTATTTATTGAATAGACTATTTTTACCCCCATTGTATGTTCTTACCTCCTTTGTCATACATTAACTGACCATATAGGCGTGGGTTTTTCTGAGCTCTCTATTCTGTTCTATTGATTTATTGTCTGTTTTTATGACTGAACCATGCTATTTTGATGATCTAGCCTGACAGTATAGTTTGGTATCAAACAGTGTGATACCTCCAACTTTGTTCTTCTTTCTCAAGATTGCTGTGGCTATTTGAGGGTCCTCTGGGGTTCCTTATAAATATGTGGATTATTTGTTCTACTTCTGTGAAATATGCCATTGGTATTTTTGATAGAAATTGTGTTGAATCTATAGATTGCTTTGGGAAATATGGACATTTTAACAATGTTAATTCTTCCTATCCATGAGTAGGGTATATGCTTTCATTTATTTGTATCTTCTTGATTTCTTACAATTTTTCAAGTAAAGGTCTTTACCTCCTTGGTTGAATTTACTCCTAGGTATTTTTTTATGCAATTGTAAACAGAATTGTTTTCTTAATTTCTCTTTTTGATAGTTCATTTATTGATGTATAAAAATGCAACCAACTTCTGAATATTTATTTTTATATCCTACTACTTTACTCAATCATTTATCAGTTCTAATCGTATTTTGGTGGACTCTTGAGGGTTCTCTATATATGGTATTATGGCATCTGCAAATAATGGCAGTTTTATATCTTCCTTTCCAATTTGGATGCTTTTTACTTTTTTCTTGTCTGATTGCTGTACTAGGACTTCCAGTACTATGTTGAATAAGAGTGGTGAAAGCAGACATCTCTGTCTTGTTTCAGATTAAGGGAAACACTTTTAATTTTTGCCCATTGAGTATGATGTTAGCTATGGGTTTGTCATAAATGGTCTTTATGTTGAGGCATGTTACCGCTATTTCCACTTTAGAGAATTATCATAAATGGGTGCTTGATTTTATAAAATGCTACTCTGCATCTGTTGATATCATCATATGATTTTCATCCTTCATTTTGTTTATGTGATGTATCATGTTAATTGATTTGTAGATACTGAATCAACCTTGCATCCCAGGAATAAACCCCACTTGATCATTGTGTATGATCTTTTTTATGTATTGCTGAATTTGTTTTGCTAATATCTTGTTGAGGATTTCTGCATCTATGTTCATTAGGATTACTGGCCTATAGTTTTCTTTTTTATAATGTCTTTGTCTAGTTTGGGAATCAGGATAATGCTGGCCTCATAAAATGAGCTTTGGAACCTTCCCTCTTCTTGAATTGTTTGGAATAATTTGAGAAAGATAGGTGTTAAGTCTCTTTTAAATGTTTGATAAAATTCAACTGTGACTCCATCTGATCCAGGATTTGTTTGTTGAGAGTTTTTGTTTATCAGTTTTGATTTCACGTAGTAGTCACCTGTTCAGATTTTCTTCTTGATTCAGTCTTAAAAATTTTTATATTTCTAGGGATTTATCTATTTCTTCCACATTGTTCAATATGTAGGCATATAATTATTTGGAGTCTTTCTTATAATCCTTTGTACTTCTGTGTGTCAGTTGTTACTTCTGGCCTTTTATTTCTGATTTTATTAATTTGGGTTCTCTCTCCTCTTTTCTTGATGAGTCTGGTTAAACGTTTACCAGTTTTGTTCATCTTTTTAAAAAATCAGCTCTTGGTTCATTGATTTTTTTGTATTGCTTTTTTTTTTTTTTACTCTATTTTGTTTATTCTACTCTGATCTTTATTATTTCCTTTTCCCTTCCTTCTACTCACTTTGAGCTTTGTTGTTATTTTTCCAGTTCTTTTGAGATTTTTCTAGTTTGATGAGGTAGGCTAGTATTGCTATGAATTTCCTCTTATGATTGCTTTGACTGTGTCACATAGATTTTGTGTTTTTGTGTTTTCATTTTCATTTATCTCAAGGCATCTTTTGATTTCTTCCTTGGTCTCATTGTTAACTCATTAACTATTTAGTAACATGTTATTAGCCTCCACATGTTGGTGTGTTTTTAAGGGTTTTTTTTGTCTTGTAATTGATTTCTAGTTTCATACCATTGTAGTCAGAGAAGATGCTTGATATGATTTCAATCTTCTTCAATTTACTGAGACTTGTTTTGTGGCATAACGTGGTTTATCTTGGAAAATTTTCCATGTGCACTTGAAAAGAATGTATATTCTACTGCTTTGGGGTGAAATGCTCTTAAAATATTAAATCCATCTGGTGAAATGTGTCACTTAAGGCCACAGTTTCCTTAATGATTTTCTGTCTGGAAGATATATCCATTGATGTCAATGGTGTATTAAAGTCCCTACTGACTGTATTACTGTCCATCTCTCCTTTTATGTCCATCAAGATTTGCTTTATATATTTAGGCGCATAACTGTTTACAAAGGCTATATCCTCTTGTTGGATTCATTCCTTTATCATTATGTAATGTCCTTCTCTGTCTCTTACCTCAGCCTTTGTTTTAAGGTCCATTTTTGTCTGATATAAGGACTGTTACCCCAGATTTTTTTTTCTACTTGCATGAAATATGTTTTCTAACCTTTCACTTTGTGTGTGACTTTCGATCTAAAGTGGATACCTTTTAGACAGAATATACATAGACCCACCCTATATCTTTTGATTGAAGCACTTAATTCATTTACATTTAAAGTGATTATTTATTGGTACATAGTTATTGGCATTTTATTATTCATATTTATGTTCCTCCCACCGCCCCCTCTTAAAGAAGCTCCTTTAACATTTCTTGGTTTGGTGGTGGTGAACTCCTTTGGCTTTTTCTTTATCTCTCCTTCAATTTTAAATGATAGCCTTGCAGGGTAAAGTAGTCTTGGTTCTAGCTTATTTTTCATCACTTTGAATATTTCATGTCAATCCCTACTGGCCTGACATGTTTCTGTTGAGAAGTTAGCTGGCAGTTTTAAGGGGGCTCCCTTGTAAGAACTATCTTTCTCTTACTGCTTTTAAGATTCTCTCTTTGTCTTTAACCTTTGCCATTTTAATTATGATGTGTCTTGTGTGGGCCTCTTTGAATTCATTTTGGGAGGGACTCTCTGTACTTCCTTGACTTGTATTTTTCCTTCACTGGGTTAGGGAAGGTTCCAGTCATTATTTCTTCAAATAGGTTCTCAATTCCCTGCTCTCTCTCTTTACCTCCTGGTACCCCTATTATGCATATGTTATTACACTTGATGTTATCACAGAAGTCCCTTAAACTTTCCTAATTTAATTGTTTTTTTTCTGCTCTAATTGGGTGTTTTCTGCTACCTTGTCTTCTAAATCACTGATTAGACCCCCTGCTTCATCTAATCTGCTGTTGATTCCTTCTAGTGTTTTCATCATTTCAGTTATTGCAGTAATAACCAATCTTTAAGTAAGTGCACTCTATGCTCCAGGTCCTGTGCTAAAAAGACTCTATCTAGAGTTAAGCCTTCACAATTATTATATTAAGTAGATATGATTATTATTATTATTATCTCAATTTTTCAAATGAAGAAATTAAGGTTGAAAGAAATGTTACATTCCCAAAATTATATAGCTAAAGAAATGGTGGATCTAAGATTGAACCCAGGTTAGCTTCACTCCAGAATTTGAGCTCTTAGACCAGTGATGGCAAAACTTTTGAGCTCGGCGTGTCAGCATTTTGAAAAACCCTAACTTAACTCTGGTGTCGTGTCACATATAGAAATTTTTTGATATTTGCAACCATAGTAAAACAAAGATTTATATTTTTGATATTTATTTTATATATTTAAATGCCATTTAACAAAGAAAAATCAACCAAAAAAATGAGTTCACGTGTCACTTCTGACATGCGTGTCATAGGTTCGCCATCACTGTCTTAGACACTTGGCTCCACTACCTCTATCACTCTGAGCACAGGGATGTATGATTCTCTTGTAATATAAATGAATATTGCATCAGTTCACTGTCATCAGTGCTATAATGACATGATATTATACTAATACATGAAATCCACTTCCATCATTACACACATATCTTTTGATTGGAGCACTTAATTCATTACATTTAAAGTGATTATTTATAGGTATGTAGTTATTATTCTATGAAAGTCCATAATAGTTATTTTCTCAAAAAATAAGGTTATATATAATTTAAAACAATGTTTTTAAATAAGGATCTATAGAGCCCAAGAGTTGTCACAGGTCACAGGGGCTGTTGGGATGAAGTATACATTTGTGTTTAGTGAGGAAGGGGAGAGAGCTACACCAATCACCTACAAGTTATATTTAAATATGTTTTATAATTGGGGATTTCATGTAAACTTTTATTTGGAAAAAAAAAGTCCTGCTACTTAAAATGCATGTTATAAAGCATTGATTTAGATCATCACAGTTATGTTTTTCCAATTCAATACACTGAGTCAGATAGAAATAACATAAGTATAAAATATATTTTCCTACATATTTTATATACAACAGCAAGATATATGACATAAAGAAGATAAAAATTATGACAATACTTACTAAAAAAATTTATCACAAAAATCCAAAACTTCAAAAGTATATGAGAACTACTTCTATTATGCACCAATTAAAGGATTAAACATTTCCGTTTCTTACTTCACCATCTGAAGCAAAGCCAAACAGTACAACACAAACTGTTAATACCTGTGGTTGTTGCATACTTCATGGTTCTTTGCTTCCAAGCCCATCTCCTATAAAATGAGTCCAAATGGAGTTATAATTAAATAGGATATGCAAGTTCAGTCAATATTCTTTCAAATAATCTCAATTTTTTAAAACCTGAAACCAAGTACAGATATGACCTTAGTTAAACCTTAACCCTACAAAGTGATTTACTAAAACATTCTTTGTGGAAAGAAAACTAATCTAGAAATCAGGAGTTACAGTTCTGGCTGTTCTCCCTGGCAGTTTGTGTCCTTGAATGAATCATTTAACCTACTTGCTCCTGAGATTGGCATTTGACCAGAGTCAAAGATGATGACTGGAAAGCCAAGGTGCTTCAAGATCATCTAAGTCAGCCCGGCCTGAGGGGCTCAGTTGGTGAGCATCTTCCCGTGCACCAAAAGGCTGCCGGTTTGATTCCTAGTCAGGGCACATACCGGGGTTGCGGGGGTATGGAGGTCACATCGATGTTTCTCTCTCTCTCTTCCTCTCTCTAAGCATGTCCTTGGGCGAGGATTAAAATAAAATTCTAATTCAGTTTTTTTCAAACTCTTTTTTGACTAGAACCCAAAGTAATACTGAACCAGTATTTGACTTCATAACCAGGTATGGACACAAAACAGACGTTTCCTAAAAGAAGACTTTCCCTATATTTTGATTTTCTATTCTATTTTGTTCTATTCCATTTTATTAAGTAAAATATGCTGGTTAAACTACAGTTTGAAGAATACCAATCCGTCTCAACCCTCTGATAAGTTAGGTTTGAACAACTGGCCCAGAGAAATACAAGGAAGGAGCTGAACAAGGGAAGCAGAGAGAATGCTGGCCGTGGGGCCTGCGGGAGGAGCCACCCACTCCAGCTGCTGGGGGTCCTGCACAAGTTGCTTTACATCGTGTTTCTCAATCTTTTGTTTTCATTACCACCCCCTAGAAAATTTAAATATTAAGGAATAAGATTTTTGTAGCAGTGACTGAACTTGGAGTGACCACAAATCATGTTAATATCTGTTAAAAAAGAAAACCACAGCCCCAAAATTGGTTCACTTGTGCTAAAGCCCATGACAGCAAACCTAGACTTAACACCTGGTCTAATTCCATCAGTTCCATCCCTTCTTCCCAAAGAAAAAAGAGGCAATCTAAGGATTAAAAATGGCGGCAGAGTAGGTGGATGCTGCACGGACATGCTCCCAGGAACAAGCTGGAATTACAACTGAAATACGGAAAGGCTTCCTGAATAATCAACGGAAAACTCACAGGAGAGAACCCTGATACCCAAGGACCAAAGGCAGAGACTGCATAGAGCAGTAATGGCGAACCTATGACACGCGTGTCAGAGGTGACACGCGAACTCATTTTTTGGTTGATTTTTCTTTGTTAAATGGCATTTAAATATATAAAATAAATATCAAAAATATAAGTCTTTGTTTTACTATGGTTGCAAATATCAAAAAATTTTTATATGTGACACAGCCCCAGAGTTAAGTTAGGGTTTTTCAAAATGCTGACACGCCGAGCTCAAAAGGTTCGCCATCACTGGCATAGAGACTGGTAGGAGGGGTGGAGGCGCAAAAGGGCTAGCCCGGCACCCATAGACAGCAACTGAAGTCCCAAAGAGATATCTCAGCTGGGGGTGGGGGTCGGGGGGGTGCCACTGAGAACTCTGGGATCTAATCCCGAAGCTTGGCTCTCCAGCAGAGAGCACCAAATCTGAGGAGGGTACCCACATAACATCTGGCTGTGAAAAGTAGCAGGGTGCTGTCTGCCAGGGAGTGGCAGCTGAATGTTAGGGCACCCTCTTGAAGGGCCAATGCACAAAAATTCCCCGTGGAGTCACCCACCTTGTGCTCTGGCAGAGGGAGGATGAAGTGGACTGGAGCCGTGAGAGCAGAACCCAGGACTGGGGACTCGGGGGATAGAGCTCAGAAGGCAGACACCCCAAGTTTCCTGGGCTGTCATTCCCTCACACAGCAGAGGACATCTTTCCCACATAGACATTTGCCTTGCCTGGGAGTAAGACAGTTGAGTCACCCTATTGGAAAACACCTTGCCCTGAGGCGACTTAAGAGATTAAAAGCAACAATTAGCCTCCAGGCAGAAGAAATGCCCCACCCTATTGAAAAAACTCTCACTACACCTGAGGACAATTGCCTGGGGGCAATTCAAGTCGGAATCCTATTAGTCTGTGTAGACAGAAGAGGTCTCTGGAGGCTTTGCCTGATCCAATTAGTCAGAAACAGCCATTAACACTGTCCTGCATAGAGATGGGGAGGTGTAGAGGATCTACCTAATACAAACTCAAACAGACAACCAAAGTGAGGAAACAAAGAAACAACTTCAAAAATGAAAGAACTAGAGAATTCTCCAGAAGAGACAAATGAAGCAGAGATAAGAAATTTATCTAAAACAGAGTTCAGAGTAATGATGGTAAAAATGCTCAACAGTATGAAAAAAGATATAGTAACTATGAAAAAAGAACAGCCTGAGATACAGAATGACATAACACAAATAAAGCAGATTATGGAAAGCTGAGGATCAAATCAGTGAATTAGGCTCTAACCAGTTTGGCTCAGTGGATAGAGCATCGGCCTGCGGACTGAAGGGTCCCAGGTTGGATTCTGGTCAAGGGCATGTACCTGGGTTGTGGGCACATCCCTAGTAGGGAGTGTGCAAGAAGCAGCTGAATCGATGTCACTCTCTCATCGATGTTTCTAACTCTCTACCCCTCTCCCTTCCTCTCTGTAAAAAATCAATAAAATATCAAATCAGTGAATTAGAAGACAAAGTTGAAAATATCACTCAATCAGAGAACCAAAAAGAAAAAACATTAAAAAACAGGAGGACAGCTTACGGGAGATGTGGGACAATGTGAAATGTAACAATATTAGAAGAGCAGGTGTGCCAGAAGAGGCAGAAAGGGAGAAAGGAATAGAGAAGGTGTTTGAAGAAATAATGGCAGAAAACTTCCCTAACTTGGTAAAGGAAAAACTCACACAAGTTCAGAAGGCACAGAGAACCCCAAACAAGAAGAATCCAAACAGATCTATGCCCAGACACATCATAATTAAAATGCCAAAAATTAAAGACAAAGAATCTTAAAGGCAGCAAGAGAAAAGTACAAAGGAGTTCTCATAAGGCTGACACTCTACAGGCCAGAGGGAATGGCATGAAGTACTCAAGGTAATGGAAAGCAAGGATCTGAGATCAAGATTACTATACCCAGCAAGGCTATCATTCAAAATAGTCAGTCAAATAATGAGCTTCCCAGACCAAAAAAAAAAAAAAAACACACAAAAGGCTAAAGGAGTTCATCACCACCAAGTCAGCATTACAAGAAATGCTAAAGAGATTGCTGTAAGGGAGTGCTGAGAAAAAGAAACAGAGAGAGAAACCTAGCCATACAGAATTAAAATAGCTATAAATAAGTACCTCTCAATAATAACCCTAAATGTAAATGAATTAAATGCTCCAACCAAAAGGTGTAGGGTAGCTGAATGGATACAAAAACATGACCCAACTATATGCTGTGTACAAGAGACCCAACTCAAAACAAAAGACACAAACAGGATGAAAGTGAAGGGATGGAAAAAATTTTTCATGCAAATGGAAAAGAAAAAATAGCTAGAGTAGCAATACTCATATCTGACAAAATAGACTTTAAAATGAAGGCCATCACAAGAGACAACAAAGGTCACTACATAATACTAAAGGGATTGATCCAACAAGAGGATATAACCCTGGTAAACATATATGCACCCAATATAGGAGCACCTAAAAATATATATATATATATATATATATATATATATATATATATATATACACACACACATATACATACACACTAAAGGCCCGGTGCACAAAAATTTGTGTACTCAGGGGGCGGGGGGGGGGGGGGTTCCTCAGCCCAGCCTGTGCCCTCTCACAGTCTGGGACCCCTCAGGGGATGACCACCTGCTGGCTTAGGCCCACTCCCCAGGGGATTGGGCCTAAGATGGCAATCAGACATCCCTCTGGCAGCCCAGCAGCCCTTGGAGGATGTCCACTTGCCAGCGGGGAGCAGGCCTAAACTGCAGTGGCACATCCTTAGTGTTGCTGAGGAGGCAGGAGAGGCTCCCACCACCACTGCTATACTGGCAGCCATCAGCCTGGCTTGTGGCTGAGCAGAGCTCCTCCCATGTGAGAGCGCCCTGACCACCAGAGGGCAGCTCCTGCATTGAGCGTCTGCCCCCTGGTGGTCAGTGTGTGTCATAGTGACCAATTATTCCCAGTCCTTCTGCTGTTAGGGTCAGTTTGCATATTACCCTTTTACTATATAGGATAGAGGCCTGGTGCACGGGTGGGAGCCGGCTGGTTTGCCCTGAAGGGTGTCCCGGATCAGGGTGGGGGTCCCCACTGGGGTGCCTGGCCAGCCTGGATGAGGGGATGATGACTGTTTTTAGGCTGCCTGCACCCCCTTCAGGGTGGGGTCCCCACTGGGGTGCCTGGCCAGTCTGGGTGAGGGGCTGAGGGCCATTTTCAGGCTGGCAGATGACTGAAGCTCCCAGCATCTCCTTTTTTTCTTTTTTCTTTTTTATTCTGGGATTTATTTACTTTCTATGGTTGTCACTGGAACTGAGAGCCGGCTTCAGCTCTGAGGCCAGCTCCAGCTTGAGGCCTCGGCTGCTGAAAGCAGGTATCTGGGCTCTGTTTAGCTTCTATAATTGAAACACTGTTGCCATCACTGACGCTCTAAGCTCTGAGGCCGGCTGGCTGAAAGCAGCTATCTGGAGCTTGTTTAGCTCCTATAATTGCGACATTGTTTCTTAGACTGCAGCTCAGAGGCTGGCAGCGGCAGGCGGGGAACCTTGGCTTCCTCCATCACTGGAGCAAGTAAGCCTCCTGTTCGCTTCAGCTGCCTGGCTGCCGGCCGCCATCTTGGTTGGCAGTTAATTTGCATATCGCCCTGATTAGCCAATGGGAAGCTGTTCGGGGGTATGGTCAATTTGCATGTTTCTCTTTTATTAGATAGGATGGTCCTGTACATGAATTATATATAATATGGTCCTGTGCAGGATGATGGGGTCCCTCATCCTGGCTGACAATCAGGGTCAATCAGGGCCAATTAGGGCCAGCCAGCCAGGGGAGGTTGGCCAGCTGTGGAAGGTTGGCTGTGGGAATGCACTGACCACCAGGGGGCAGCTCCTGTATTAAGCATCAACCCCCTGGTGGTCAGTGCATCCTCACAGAGACTGGTCATTCTGTCAGCTGGTCATAACTGTCCCTTAAGTTTTTATATATATAGATATCTAATCTAATAAAAGACAAACATGCAAATTGACTGTACCTTCGCTATGCCCCCAAGCTACGCCCACCAGCCAATCAGAGCAACTATATGCAAATTAACCCAACCAAGATGGCAGCCAGCAGCCACGGAGCTGGAGCAAGCAGGAGTCTTGGTTGCCCCGATAATGGAGGAAGCCAAGCTTCCCGCCTGCCATGGCCAGCTCTGGCCTCCACTGAAGGCAACAAAGTTTCAATTATAGAAGATAAATAAACTCCAGATACCTCCTTCCAGCCAGCCTCCACTGGGAGTTTGGGTGGCTGGGGGCCGTGGTAAGCCTGCAAAGAGCCATCAGCCCCACACCTAGGCTGGCCACACCCTCATGGGGTGAGGGTCCCCGCTGGGAGGGCTTGGCCAGCCTGCAAACAGCCATCAGCCCCTCACCCAGGCTGGCCAGGTACTCCAGGGGAGACCACCACTCTGAAGGAGCTGTGGCCAACCCGCAAACAGCCATCAGTCCCTCACCCAGACAGGCCAGGCACCCCAGCAGGACCCCCCACCCTGAAGGGGCTGTGGCCAGCCTGTAAACGGCCATCAGCCCCTCACCCAGACTGACCAAGTACCCCAGCAGGACCACTCTCCCTGAAGGGGGTGTGGCAAGCCTGAAAATGGCCCTCAGCCCCTCATCCAGGCTGGCCAGACACTCCAGGGGGACCCCACCCTGAAGGGGGTGTGGCCAGTCTGAAAACGGCCCTCAGCCCCTCACCCAGGCTGGCCAGGCACCCCAGTGGGGACCCCCACCCTGATCCGGGACACCCTTCAGGGCAAACCAGCTGGCCCCCACCCATGCACCAAGCCTCTATCCTATATAATAAAAGGGTAATATGCAAATTGATCCTAACAGCAGAACAACTGGGAATGACTGGTCACTATGACACACACTGACCACCAGGGGGCAGATGCTCAATGCAGGAGCTCCCTGGTGGTCAGTGCGCTCCCAAAGGGGGAGCTCTGCTCAGCTACAAGCCAGGCTGACAGCTGCCAGTACAGCGGTGGTGGTGGGAGCCTCTCCCACCTCCTCAGCAGCGCTAAGGATGTCTGACTGCAGCTAGGCCTGTTCCCCGCTGGCAAGTGGGCATCCCCCGAGGGCTCCTGGGCTGCCAGAGGGATGTCTGACTGCCAGCGTAGGCCCAATGCCCTGGGGAGCAGGCCTAAGCTAGCAGGTGGTTATCCCCCGAGGGGTCCCAGACTGCAAGAGGGCACAGGCCGGGCTGAGGGACCCCATCTCTCCTGAGTGCACAAATTTTTGTGCACCAGGCCTCTACTATGTATATAAAACTTCTAGAGGACTTTAAAGGAGAGATTGACAATAATACAGTCATAGTAGGGGACTTCAACACTCCTCTGACTTCCCTGGATAGATCTTCCAGACAAAAACTTAACAAGGAAACAGAGTCTCTAAAGGACACACTGGATCATATGGATTTCATTGACATTTATAGAACATTTCACCCAACACAGCAGAATATACATTCTCCTCAGGTGCACATGGATCATTCACAAAGATTGACCACATGTTAGGACACAAAACAAGTCTCTATAAGTTCAAGAAGACTGAAATCATATCAAGCATCTTCTCAGATCACAGTGGAATGAAATTAGAAATCAACTACAGTAAAAACACCCCAAAACATTCAAACATATGGAGGCTAAATAGCATGTTATTAAATAATGAATGGGTTACCAACGAGATCAAGAAAGAAATCAAAAACTTCCTAGAAACAAATGAAAATGAACACACAACAACCCAAAATCTCTGGGACACAGCAAAAACAGTCCTGAGAGGGAAGTTCATAGCACTACAGGCATACCTGAAAAAAACAAGAAAAAGCAGCAATAAATTATTTAACCCTACAACTTAAAGAACTAGAAAGAGAACAATAAGAAAAGCCCAGAGTAAGTAGAAGGAAGGAAATAATAAAGATTAGTGCAGAAATAAATAACACAGAGACAAAAAAAAAAACCCCACAACAATCTAAAAAATTAATGAAACCAAGAGCTGGTTCTTTGAAAGGATAAACAAAATTGATAAACCATTAGCCAGACTCATTAAGAAACAAAGAGAGAGGACCCAAAAAAATAAAATCAGAAATGAAAGTGGAGAAGTAACCATGGACACCACAGAAATACAAAGGATTGTAAGAAAACACTATGAACAACTATATGCCAACAAACTGGACAATGTGGATGAAATAGACAAATTCCTAGAAAAATACAATCTCCCAAAACTGAATCAGGAAGAATAAAAAAACCTGAATAGGCCAATAACACAAATCCCAGAGACAAACTCAATACCTGTTGGGAAAGTCCCTTCCTGAATCCCATAATAAGCCTCGAACAATCCTAGAATGCCTCACTTTACTGACACGGGTACTTCAGTGGAAATCCAGTGTCCCTAAAAGGGAAAAAGCCAGCCAACCTATAAATGTAAATGTCCTGATTAGTTAACCCCAGCAACTTCCGTGTTCCCAAGGAATAAGCCCCACATTCAAGGTGTAGAACCTGAGGCCCTACCTTAGTCTACTCCCTCTCTGCAGAGCCTCAATAAATCTGCCTTTGCTTTTTATCAGTGTCCCTGGTCTAAATTTTTTTATATCAGGAGACAAGAACCCAAACTCATTGGTAATATTCTCATTTCTAAAATTCTACCACTAGATTTCGTTTCTCCGTGTTAGTAGAAATGTAAATACCCTCCACACTGATAAGGTTTTCAATTCTATATGCCATTGCAACTCTAGTACTTTCCAGGTGACAGCTACATGAGAACAATTCTATACCCAATTCCTAAGGTTTGAGAGGGAAAGGAAAGAGAGAAAATATGTCTGCATAGTATCATGAAGAGCCCCCCAAAACCTAAGAAAATGAAACTCAGGAGAACGAGAAGAGCGCTAATACTGCTTCTACTGTCTTATTCTGCTCTAGGGCGAGTCCTACAATTATGTAGCTGAAAATCCAAAGCATTGACAGTAACTTGTGGAAAGCAAAAGCAAACAAGAAACTTCATCTAAATGGTTGCATCTGCAAAGGCGACATCTGTTGATTGATTCATATGCACCAGATTCCATTTAAGCCTCTTTCCATGTATTCATTCTTTTAATTTGCACAATCCAAAGTACTAGTATTACCTCCTGTAGGTACTAGTGTCATCGCCTCCTCCTAGGTCAGAAAATCCAAGCACAGAGGTATTAAGTAACTTGCTCAAGGTTGCTCCCACACCTACGGAGTAGCAAAGCTGAGACCCCTGTCTTCTGAGCCTGTGCCCTGCAGCACGAAGCTATACTGTCTTTCCAGAATGATGGAGGATGACGATGATGAGACAAAGGAAGAAGAAGAAGCTTGCCGCCTGGAAGCAAGAGGGTATGTTTACTGCAAAAGTTATTGTCCCAGAAGCTTAAGCTCAGAATTTGGAAATGACCTGGAGTCGGGTTAGCTATGAGTCATCTGGCAGCTTTCTTTAAATCTGCATACGGAGCTTCTGATAAAACAATTTCTCTGCCCACAGGAAGGTGAACTGGCTCCTGTTAACTTGATTCTTTCCAAAAATGAGCAAGAACTCCGGCAGTCTTTGTCTGACCTGGACACCTTCGGAGGGAAAGCTGAACCAAAGGGGACTTTGAGGGCGTCCTGGCTCCACCACTTACTACTCGTGTCACCTTAGGCGAGTCGTTGACGCCGTGGTTTCACTGGAACTGGGATTACAAAGCTCCCCGCCCCCCCCCCCGCCCCCCACATACATGGAATGCATGAAAGCGCGGGGTACACACGCGTTATTCTAGCCCTAATGGCGAGCGGAGCAGCGGATGGCAGGCCCAGCCCCATCCCTCCCCCACGCTCATAAATGAAAAAAGTAGGGGCAAACCCAGCGCTGCAGGGTGGATGAGGGGAAGGAGAGGAAAGGGAACGACTGGGCGTGGAGACGTCTCCCTCTCTGTGCGTGGCCTGAAAGCAAACCCCCTCCCAAAAGGGGCTGCTACCTCGGCGGCGGCAGCAAGCTCGGGAAACGCTGCCATTGGTTCCTCTCCGCCGCCACCAGTCGCACCGACACCACCGAGGTCGCCGCCATGGCCTGCAGTCCCGCGGCTCTCCTGCTCGTGGGCGCGCGCCAGCTGCGTCCCGCACTCTGCAAAAGCTCTGCTCCGCGCCGCAAGCCTCTTGTCCTCCGCCGGCCACCGTCCAGGTCAGAGCCGTGCGATGGGCCGAGCCCAGCGTGGTGGGCGTCTCCCTCGAAACCAATCAAAACACAAGGCAGCGCTTCGGGGCGGCGATTGGCCAATCTGGCCGGCGATTGGCCAATCGGGCTGCGTGCCCGCGGAGGTGTGGTCCCTGCCGCCCCCGCCCCCTGAGTTCCGTGGCGAGCAGGCGGGGGTCGTGCTGTCCCGGGTCTCCCTGGGACCTGGGGTTTCGGAGCGCGGTTCCTCCCCGCCCGCGGGCTCTGCTCTCCCTCCGCTCCGGGTCGAAGACCCCTCCCTGCCATCTGCGTCCTTAAAGCCGTGGGAAGTAGCGGAGGAGGAGTCTTGGGGCAAAAGCCAAATGGGGTGGAGAGCAGCATACAAAATTCGTGTTCTCCAAAAATGAAGAAAAAAGCCAAAGTAAAATAACTAAAATAAAAATGTAAAACCTCCCGAGCTTTTGAAAACGTGTTTTAATTGAACTATTGGGAAAAAGAAGTTACAACCGGAGTTGCAGAATATCTAGAAAATAAAGACACTGAAAGCAGGACGCGTAGATACTGATTCACAGTGAAAAATGCAACATCCAATTCAAGGGTTACAAAGATACAAAAGCAAACACAAGGAAAGCAGGATAGAGAAACGAGTAAAGATAAAAGAAGAAGAAATGAATTAAGAAAACTAATACCAAAGGAGTAATAAGTCCAGGGATTCGGAAAAAACACACACCAAAATCTGATAAAATAGATGGTTAATTAATGTAATCAAAAGGAGGGGGCGTGAACACTTGCCACAATTAAAAACATAAAGGGCGGGGGAGGCTCAGATCTAGAAAACAAACGTAGATTTGTAAGAGGCTAACTTTGGCCCTGACCGGTTTGGCTCAGTGGATAGAGCGTTGGTCTGGGGACTGACGGGTCCCAGGTTCGATTCTGATCAAGGGCATGTACCTTGGTTGCGGGCACATCCCCAGTGGGGGATGTGCAGGAGGCAGCTGATCAATGTTTCTAACTCTCCATCCCTCTCCCTTCCTCTCTGTAAAAAATCAGTAAAGTATTTTTTTTTAAAAGAGACTAACTGCTCAATTTAAGCAAAGAAACTTGAACACCTGGATGAAATGGATGATGTTACAAGAAAATACAATTTACCTGAACAGATCCTGGGAGAGATAGAAAATCTATCAAGCCATCCCCGTAGAACTAGAGCATATTATATTTGTTATTATTATTATTATTATTATTATTATTAAAGAACCACGTTTCCTAAAGCAGGTGGCCCACCTGGGCTCAGCAGGAAATCCTACCCACGCAGTAAAGAGGTTGACTCCAGTGCTGGGAGCCTGTCCCCAGCGCAGGGGAAACTGAGTCTTTCTCATTCTTTTTATGAAATAAGCATAACATTGGCACCCACATCTAGCAAAAATAGGGTGCACACACACACACACACACACACACACACACACCTGTGGTTCAATTTTCCTTATCATGATCAATGGGAAGATCATTGATCATTGATGGTACAGCATGGTGGCCATCGTTTCTAACACCGCGGTGACACTTGAATTTGCTGAGAGAGTAGATCTTAAGGGTTCTCACCGCGCGCACTGTGCGGGTGATGGTGTGTTAACCTGATTGCGGCCATCACTTCACTATGTGCACATATACAAAATCACACACACCACACTTCAAATCTGTACAATTTTATGTTTATACCTCAATAGAGTCCGTAGAGCTGGTGGTTGAGGGAGGAACTGAACAAGTATAAAGAAAAAACAAGAGGCGAGGGCGTGCCAGCCAGGCTGGCGGCCAGCCCGGGCTCCTGCGGGCGCTGGTGGTTGAGCCCCCACCATCCCCGCTTCCTTCCGCGGTCCCGGGGCCCCGCGCCGAGCGCGCCCGCGCGCACGGCTCCTGCTGGCGACCTTGGCGCGGGAGGCTCCGAGGGTGAGAGGCGGGTCCAGTTAGAGCTGCGCGTCTCACCAGGTGGCAGGGAGGGCGTCCTTGGCTGCAGGCAACAAGGGCAACCAGCCCGGAGTCCGGGCGTATCCGCTTTGCAGCAGGTTATGATTATTACAATCGTTTTATTAACTCAAAAGCATGGCATCACAACTGTCAACCTACGTTTGCCCACCCCGGGTGTGTGTGTGTGTGTGTGTGTGTGTGTGTGTGTGTGTGTGTGTGTGTGTGTGTCTTAAATAATTACGTTTTGGAGCAATTTGTTATACAGCGAAAGATAAGAACTGATACACAGAATGTGTACTTTCACAGTGAACCTCCATCACTCAACATAATGTCTTTAAATTTCATTCATGTTTTATGTTTGTTTTTTTTTTACATGAAAATAGCACAATTTGTTTACCCAGGATCCTAAGGATGGACTTTGGATTGTTTCCAGTTTGGGATGATTAGGAATGAAGCTGCTATAGGTATTTTTTTCCTCACCTCTTTCTGTGAACATATGCACTCATTTTTCATGCATATATACCTACTTGTCAAATTAATAGCTCCGCAAACTCTGTCTTGTGGTCCTGCCACTGTTTTTTGTAAATGATGTCTAGTGGAATACAGCCATGCCCATTTATTTATGTATTGTCTATGGCTGCTTTCATGTTACAGTAGCAGAGTCCTGTGGTTGCATAGAACCTGGCCCACAAAACCTAAACTATTTACTATCTTGCTCTTACAGACAGAGTTTGCCAACCCCTGGATTGTTACATGTTCAAGTTTATAAGAAACTGCCAAAAAAGTTTTCCTAAAATGGTTGTATCATTTTATTCTTCTACCAGCAATGAATGGCAATTCCTCATCAGCACTTGGTATGGCCAATCTTTTTCATTTTAGCCATTTTGGAGGTTGTGGAGTGGTATCCCATTGTGGTTTTAATTTGCAATGGCTAGACTGGCCTTGGTAAGTGGGGCTCCCTGCTGTTGAGTCCATATAGCGCTTCTGCCCCTGCCACCATGCCCACCCCGTTCACGTGCCCAATTTGCAAATCCTGGTGTGTCTGTGACAAAGGCTGGCTAATTTCACCGCTGAGTCATCTTGTCGACTTGGTTGCTCAGTGACCCTTTCATGGTGGATGCTTTCTGGTAGACATTAACATGTGAAGCAAAACTGTTCACACGCTACGCCTACTCTAATGTGTCCATCCACATGCCTCTATCCCAGAGCTCCTTGTCTCTGATCATCCAGTCCTGTTCTTCCCAGGCCCCTAACCAGATGGCCAGACCATGGCACTGTCCGGGACACCGGGCATATTCTCACCCTGGGCCACCTTCCCTTCCACACAGATTTGGATGGCCAGTGCCCTGCTTGCTGCTGAGCCCACTGGGAAGATTCCCCTCCCTGTCTTTTGGGTTCACTTCTGAAGGTGGCTGTAATGCAGCCACTGTCTGGATTTGCTTTGTACCCATGTACCAAGCCAACTGATCTGTAAGCCAGTTTGGGCTTTCCTCTTTTTGCAAAAAGTGGCATGCGTCCCCTCCCCGCACAGGGGCCCTGGTGCTACGCTGGTGGGTGACATGAGGGCCTGGGCTACCTACCCAAGAAGCCTACTCATGCCCTCTAGACTTGCTTGGGCTAGAACCTGGATATACCATTTCCAGCTTATAATTGGCTACTGCTGAGACCTGTCTGACTTTATTACTGAGTGGATTAGACATTACCCAGCCCAAATGGGGCCAATTCTGGATATATAGTCACAAGGTCAAGTGTTCCAGGACCCAGTGACATGCCAACAGCTGTTTCTCTGCTGCAAATGGCATGGGCTTGATCTTGCTCCAGAATGCTCAGGGTCTGTGCAATGATTCTCCCACCGGTTTGTGTCAAAAATTCCATACTGTACCTTTCCCCACCACTGCCACCTCTAACACCATAAGGTCTGCCTGACGGATGACTTAAGCAGCAGGGCTGATTGCAATACCTGATGCCTGGAGTTGCTTTGCCACCCTTCCCTGATCTGGCCCCTCTCAGAACTGATAGCTTTCTATTGTTATGGGTTCACTCAGCGAGATAGACCACCAACTCAGAATTTAAATTTAAGAGCCTTTATTAAGCTGGCCAGCTGACTACAGTCACAGCACCCTGTCAAAGCAAAGGCTGAACTGCAGCCCAGACTACAGGAATTACAGTATTTTTATTTGCAAAAACCACAAAGTTACAAAACCTTAGTTCCCGACACAGTATAGTATCAGTACCTTCCTATCTATGTGTTTTAGGAACAGAGAGTACAGCATATTGAGAAGGGGCCATGAGACCATATCTCAAGGCCTGGCCTGATGTCAGTACCTTCCTATCTATGTGTTTTAGGAACAGACAGCACAGCGCGCCCCGTCTGGCTGAAGTGCCAGATATGCAGCCCAGTACACTATGTCGCCTAGTAAACGGGCCAGAGGGATTCTCCTAGCTGTGGAATGCTGCCTCCAGAACCTGGAGAGGCCTACCTGCCTTTGTGTGGGGAGCCACTGCAGTGTTTGGACAGGTTCAAGCCTTGGACTGAGAAGAGGGCATAGTCCTCTCATTGCCACGTGCAAGTCCCAGCTTGGAGGGCAGGGCCCTCCCAGCACAATTATAGCCAACAGCTATAGTTGTATGCTTGAACCTATGTTTGCAACACGTGACCCCACGTGTCTGAGTGATGTAGGCTTGATAGAATTCAGGTGCATGTAGTTGAGTAGGATCGAAGCCCATGAGAATGCTGTAAACATCTTGATCACACCCTTACTTTGCCTCGTGGCATCTGCTATAAAATAAAGACATGGCTTGTGGGCATTGGTGCTGTCTCTCCATCAGCAGAGCAGCGTACCACCAAGACCCAGCTTTCATTCTCTTGTCTGTCTTTTTTCAGCTGCCCACACTCAGGTTCACCCTTGGCCATGCTGGCGCTGCATAGCTTTGTGCTGCCTTCTTTGTGGAAAGGATGCAAGATGCAAAACATGTGTCTTTTTTTTTTTTTGAAGTAGACATTCTGGCATGCCCCTGAAACCCTGGGTCACTAAAAACTTCACTGAAGTAGTCAGTGCCTGAATCTTGATAGAGTTTGTGTCCTACCTCCTGGAACATGTGTCTCCAGCATACTGACGGCTTTGTGCTTATCTTATCTAATAAGCATGATGTGATCAATGTAGTGGTTCGGTGTGATGTCCCATGGGATGTCTGTACGGACCAGGTCTCTTTGGATTATACCATGATAGAAGACAGGAGAGTTAATAAGTCCTGAGGAACAGCTATAAGTGAGTGTTGTAGAGCAATGGGACAATGATCAGCCCCATGGAAAGTCAAGTCAGCCCGAACCGTGGCTGGTCAATGGACTGTCAGCACCAGGGATTGAGAGGGTGCGCTCCTAGGCAGGTGCTACACCTGGGGCAGAGTTGGAAGTAGGCCAGAGAGCAACCTGCTCTTATCACCCTTTGTATAGACTCTTATTAAGTCATTGTTCTTAGTGTGCATACTAGAATTTATTTACCCGAGTTTCCCAAAAATGTAAGCCACTAATTCCACAGTATGTACCTGGACAATTGACCTGGGATAGTCAGCATCCAAGATGGCCCTCCTCCATTTCCGCCTCTCCTGGCATTCACACCCTGTGTAGTCCCCTCCCACGCTGTACCAGGGGTGCTCCATGTGACCAACAGAGTACAGTAGAAGTGTTGGTATGTCACTCCTGTGATTAGGTTGTCAGTCTCCTTTTTGGATCATTCACTCTGGGAAAAGCCAGCTGTCATGTTGTGAGCCTCCCTATGGATATGCCACATGGTGTAAACTTGGAAGCAAATCCTTTGGCCCCAATTGAACCTTCAGATGATTGCAGCCCTGGCCACTCCGTGAGAGATCATAAGCCAGAACCTCCCAGTTAAGCTGCTTCCAGATTTCTGACCCTCAGAAACTCTGTGAGATAATAAATGTTTGTTGTCTTAAACCACTAAGTTTGGGGGTAATGTGTCACACAGCTATAGATAACTAATACAGGACATCTTATATATCTCAGCCCCTACCAGGGTGTCTGGCATTTAGTAAGTCCTTAATCAATGTTGATTGAATAAATGAATGAATGAATGAATTATGAGAGCCTTTAAGTAAAACAGTAATCCAATCAGGTAGTCTGGACTGAATTGAGAGATTTAATTTGTAACTTTAACGTGGTGTATCTTCTCAGAAATTAAGTTTATCTCAAATGGGTCTTCCTACCTGGTAATAATGTGGCAATGAAGAATAGAACAAAATAAATTATTTATAGAAAGATGTCTTAACCTATTAACTCAAGTTACAGCCTCCATATTCAAGGTCAACCACTAAGATTGTAAACGAAAATATTTATACAACAAAAACTGAAAAACTGAATTATAAGAAATAAGTGAATCTCCAAAATATGTTTTTATTAAAAAACAACATTTAATACAATTCTATATTCTATTAAGACTAAAATCAGGACCTTGCCAATACTCTTGACAAGTCTTGGGTGACTTGAATCATTCTTTTACTAAAGAATGCTAGAGGCATGTTATCTTTATGTTAATGTCCTGACTTAGTTCCTTTCTTTAGCAATAAAAACAAGCATGGAAACATGGAAATTATTATTATTATTTGGGGGGGGGGGCGGGCAGGCTGCTCTACAGAATAAAATGAACTAAAATAGATAATGTGGCTATGAAAGTGCAGAAGTAGCAAGTTACCACTAGAGGGGGATCTACATTCAAGAGAGAAAAGTTGGTTAGCCGTTAGAATGTTGCTGTTTTCAAAGAAATAAAAAAATACCTTGACTTTACTCTATTTCTTTATCTGTAGAGCCACAGCTAAACAATCCCATTAAAACAAGAAGCTGACTGATGTGATAGAACCCAACCCCCAGGCAGCACTTAGTATAATTTGTTCCTGTAGGCAACTTGGTGTAGTGAAAACACCGGAGACCTTGGTACTAATGGGAAGTCTAATCCTGGCTCTGCCACCTGTCAGCTGGGGGGCATTTAAGTGATTAATTTTGTTCAATCTGAGTTTACTGTTCTAGGAACCATGAGAATTAAGTGATGTAAATTACATAAATTAAATTATGTGTACCTAGTGTCTGGCACATATATGTTCAATAATTAAGGGTCATTATTACTATTTCTTGCTTGTTACTTTATTTGGTTGTTCATAGCTATCTAATTCTTAGTCTTTAGTGATTGTGGAACAGAAGTCGTCCAGATAAAAAGTAAAGCTGATTTGTTCCTCTGCTGGTGTCAGATAAACAACCTAGGCTGCCTGTAAAATGTTCTTTCTGATAGGCCTTTTAAAGTGGAAAGGATTTAGTAGATTGCCAGGCATGTCTGTCATATAAAACATAAGCAGTAAAATATTGTGGTTCCATTTTTATAGACAAAAAGAGGCATTTTTTTTTAAAATGGAAAAAATCAAGGATAGGATAAAATCCCTAATGTGAACACAGGTAGCATTCATTACACTTGATGCTTTGGTAAATTGGAGGCATATACCACTTTACATAAGTCATGTTAATTTAATATATCTCAAATGTTGACCTTGAATGGTTAAAATATTTGGAAGGAAACCAGGAAATACTCTTAAACAGTTCACTAGCTCTTACATAAAATGAAAAAAAAATCTTAGAAATTGATGTGCTGCTTGAAGTTAAATCAGAAATGACTTAGTTTTTGTGAGAGGTGGTTGACATTGCTGGAAGGGCCCACACTCTAAGGGAAGCCCCCAATACCCTGGAAACGACGAAAGAATTCTCTAAGCTCCATTCTTTTCTTTCCCCTGGGCACCCATTAGATTCTCTGGTATCCAGATGATTCACGCCTTAGGCGGATTCCATAGACAATCAAACCCACAGCGCAGAGACCCAGCACGATGGCCCCAATCACAGGAAGGACAATTGTGTAGTCAGAGGAACACTCGTCCACTAAGAGAAAAAACAAATACAATAGAGCGGGTGAGGTTTGATGAGGGCAGACTGGAAAGCAGGCGAGAGTAGGAAGTCTAAGCTTTGGAGTCAAACCTGGGCTTGACTCTTTTTTAATTCCACCACTAACTAACTGTGTGAACTTGGGTAAGTTATTTAACCTTGCAATTTTCTCTTTTCATAAAGTAAGCAAAAATATATAAGACTAGTAGCCATATGCACGAATCAGTGTGCCAGTAGCTCTCTGCAGGGCCTGGCCGCTCCGTGCCCGCTGCCCAGAGGCCCTCCGCGGCCAGGGTGGAACGCTTGCCTTGTCACCGCAGCGATGAAGCAAGCATTCCTCCTGGCCGCTCATGCTGCCGGCTCTCAGCAGCCGCCCCCCCGGGACTGGGGGACTCCGGCAGGGCTGAGAGGACTGGACACTGCCAGCTTTGTGACAGAGTGACGGTTAATTTGCATATTACCCTTTTATTAGATAGGATTGTTGGAGGATTAAGTAAGATAACCTTATCTTCTCAGCAATAGATATTCAACAAAGTTAGTTCCATTTTCTTCCAGGTGTGCTCTCTGCAAAGTGTGATGTGCTTACATAAAAGAGATTGTGTCAGAATGATACTGTTGTAATAAACCTAGTTATTAATATCAGGAAAGCAGCGAAGGGAAGGCCCGATAGTATGGGCATGCCATTTGTGCAGCTTTGCCAGAAGCTGCAGTTTAACACACCCGGGAAGCCACTGGTCTGTTCCGACAGATCGCTGGGGGAAGGGACTGGACAGGGGGAGAAAATACACGCATGCCCAGTAAAGTCTGGGTGACCTAGGGAAGGGACTTGTCAGTCACCCCTGGGAACAGGTCATTGGCCAGAGCAGGCGTGGCCCCTGCAAGCACGGGAAGCTTTGGAATATTTAATCCACTAAACAAAGGAATTCCCTCTCTAAGCTCCTGGTGCTCTTGGTTCTCCTGGGACTCTTGTGGCAGGGGGCACGCTCTCGTGGCTCCCCTGCACTCACCCCATGGCCCACAGCCATGTGGGCCCCACATACTGGACAAATGGACTGCAACTAGCCTAATGTTAAACCGGACCCAATTCCAACAAGGAATGAAAAATCTGGAGCTGGCTTGGCTTCTAGCCCTGCTGAAGCCCCGGTTATACTTCTCCCAGGACTGGATTAAGGAAAATGGGCCTTGGGAAACCCAGGGGCGTACTTCCACGCAAATAAAAATCACTCATCCTCCCGTGCCCGTCTCAGAAAATTCTTTTTCTTGAGCTATCGTAAGGACCCCACCCCCAGCACCCAAGTGGGGAAGGGGATACCTGATATTTACTAGTTATTCAAATGAAACCTTTGTTCTTTCTGATGGCTAGAATGTTACTTCAAAATAATTTTATGGGTAATTAGTTTGGGGGAGTGGGGTCAGGTAGATAACAGGAGTCTACGGAGCAGTCATCACCTCAAAGAACTCATTACAGATGACAGAAAGGGAATATTAAACCTAAGTGAGCGGGCTCTCTTTCCCTCTCCTCTCGATTTGAATTCCATCCGCTGTGGAGACGTCTGGACACACTAGAAGATGAACCTCCTGTTAGTCACTCTGGTTAGTGGCAGGCTGAATCAACACCTCGTGCTCTGCAGTATGGGACCTTCCAGGCCACCTGAGGCAGGACCGGAAACGGGATCCAACAAGGGGCACATGGAGAGAGATGGCATCTCTCCAAAGCCAAGCCCTGGCTGTTGAACCCGAGTCACTTTGGAGAACACCGGGTCCTCACAGCCCCGATTCTTCATCAACATCTCCTGCTCTAAAGGACTTCCTGACACTCCTGACGCTGCCCGGGGCTCTCGAACCTTCTTGAGGCTGCTGTGTGCCCTCCCCACCGCCTCACTTCTGGAAAGTGGAGAGAGCTGAAACACCTCCCGGGAATGCCAGCACACGTCCTAGATAAACAGTGGCTGTGGAGTTGTTGCCAGCTTTCATAAACCTGCTGTGAAGAGTAATGAATAGCACCTTTGGAAAGTGTAGCAAAACAAGAAACTCCCTGTTAGTAAAGGCAGCGAACATCCAGACAGCCATGACTCGCCTCTTTCTCTAGAATAAAAACCCACTTCTCCTGTTTAAACAGACCACGTAACAGAAAATCAGGAACAACATGACGAGCCTTATTTTAATAGAACTTTCCCTCCAGATAGCAATCACTCCCAATCAGGAATTTCCCAGTTTATAACTCTTTTTTTGGTAAATGTTTGCTAAAAAAGGGAAGTGGGACACAATCTGGATAGATCTACCTCTTCTGCTGGCCAGTTCTGATTGTTTTCAGGCTTGGCGCCCCCACCCCACCCCCACAATGGCCCAAATCAACCAATTTATGAGGATAGACTAGAATAAGAAAAATAGAGAGAAAGCAGAAAAAAAGTGTTAAGAAGACAGACAACAAATGGAGGTGAAGGAATTAAAGAACTAACATTTATTGAGCTTCTTTTGTTTGCCAAGGTCTTTAGTACACATTTTACATTTAAAAAAAATGAAAAGTTAGAAAGTTTTCTAGTTTTTAATGAATAGTACATTACAGTAGTGCAAAATATGTCTTTTTAAAAATGATAGTCTATTAAGACTATCTGTAATTTAAGTAAATCAAAATTTGGGCAAAACCAGGAGTTTAAAATCAGTTTAGAATGTATTTTGAAATGGACTGTTTTTGTAAAAAGGTAATATGCATAAAAAATCCTGGGTAGTGAGACTCTTAAAAATGTATAAGAAAAAGCAGTGCAATAGGAAGGTGTCCTTCCCACAGTTCTCCCTTTGGGTGTCGGCTCTGTCCCCACACGCACCCTACGTGTGTCCCTGCGGCTTGTTCCCAATGCTCACCGCCAGGCCCATGTTATCAGGTGTGGAGGGTGAAATTCGAGCCCAGGAGGCCGGCCTCCCCACACTCACAGGAGAAAGCAGGAGAAGCTGCATTTTAGCCAGCCTTTGGGTGGTCTTTTGGTGGAAAGCTGGGTTTCCTAATCAGACTGCGAGGGTGGGAGAGGCAACTAGAAAAGTCGAGCCCTTCGCTTTAGGCTGAATATGAAGCCAGAATTCCCAAGGCCTTAACCCCACACATTCTGAAGGAGCAGGGGTTTCATATGCGTTCATATCCTCTACCGGGCCTCTCTCTGGCCACCAGGCATGCTGTTAGCAGAACGCCAAGCAGTCCTGCGATACTCAGACCCACGGCCACAGGAATTTCTCTCTTGTTTTTGTCTCTGAAGCACTCGTCCACTGTAACTGAAGTCAGAGTAACAGGTGTTACAGGCTAGCACGACGCTGGGATCCATCCTGCCCCTGCCTGCCTTGGCTTTGCAGAGAAGGAAACCAAGGGAGGGAGGGAGCTGCTGGGCCTCCCACCTGCTGCCTCCGACATACTGATAGGTGCAAACCAGGAGGGGAAGGGTCAGCAAAATGGTCTGACTGTGTGCTTGGGGTCACTTAAGGAGTGTATGTGTATGACATTGTAGATACCTAGGCCCCACGTGGGGCCCAAGAAATGATGATTCAGTGGGTTGAGGTGGGGCCAGGTCATTCTGATGCAGCTGGGAGGCAGAGCCAACTGGGAGGAGCATTGGTGTGGTCTAGAGCAGCGGTTCTCAACCTGTGGGTCGCGACCCCTTTGGGGGTCGAACGACCCTTTCACAGGGGTCGCCTAAGACCATCGGAAAACACATATCTAATTACATATTGTTTTTGTGATTAATCACTATGCTTTAATTATGTTCAATTTGTCACAATGAAATTGGGGGTCCCCACAACATGAGGAACTGTATTAAAGGGTCCCAGCATTAGGAAGGTTGAGAACCGCTGGTCTAGAGGGTCAGGAGTAGAACTGTGTCTTGACTCCCAAGTTACGGTAAGCCCTGGACCCATGGTTCCCAACGCGGGAGACAGGGACGTGCACCAAATCACACGGCCCAAGTTTCCCATTCAAACTCTGTGCTTCTTAGCGGGGCTGCTGGACAGCCTGGGGCTCCAGGGTTTGAGGGAGGAGGGGGTGAGAATGTGGGAGTAGGAGCCCACTGTTTGGGATGACCATTCTCTGTGACCAGGCTGAGCATTTACACGTGAGTTATTATGAGGGGGGCGTTTCAGAAACTGAGGTTCAATGCCTGGACATACTTAGAAACCCTTGTAACACTGTTTTTCCAGCAGAAAGGGGCTTTTGGGGAAAGTTACCCTGGTCTGTCCCTGGCCTTCCTTCTGGGACCTGCTTCCCTCTGCGGCGGTTAAAACTCAGAGCAGAAGTTACATGGAAACTAACAATAACTATGAGGAAATGGTGTGCGATTGGGAAGAGGGGGTCCAACCGAGCACATTTCTATCTTGGATCATGCATTTTTCTCTTTTCCCTCTGTAAGTGGGAAAGAATCTATTCTGAAATCTTGAATTTTAGACATCACAAACACTCAGATCTTTAAAGTGTTCTCCAAACACACCTGAGTTTACTAGTACTCAACAGCTTATAAAGGGGAGGTTGAAGATGGTGTTTTCTGGCGTGTGTGTGTGTGTGTGTGTGTTTAAATGACTCAGGTAAGGACAGTATATTCTGCTATGGGACAGCAGTAGACATGAGTGGCTTAAGGTATCTGGTTCTGTGGTTGGTATTGACTCATAGAAAGATGGTAGGAGGGAGGGTTGGCCCTAAGAGCTTTGTGGAGTCATACTGTTCTAGAAAGCTCATGTGACTCTTGTCCCTTTGACAGCTTCAGACAAAAGTAACAAACAAACAACAAACATACCTTGAAACTACCCATGGGTCTCTGAAGTTTATGTTTGTGGCATGGCGAACCCTTAACTTACCATTTCCAAAGTGGTCATCTTCGAAATCGAAGGCTTGAAGTTGGACATTCGTTGTCTTCAGTTGAAGGTGGGCTGACAGCTGGATGCTCTGCTCAGTCACACACTTGAAGGAATGCCCGATCACCGTCTCAAACAGCATCACAGAGCTCTTCATTCCTTGGTAAATTTTCTCTGGAAACAAAGGTGAAATAAAGGCATATAAGAATCTCAGCATATTATCTATTGAGTCCCAGCGATTGCTGGGTGGCCCGGGTACAGTTAAATGGCCTTCCTTAGATGTGGCTTTCTGGAGTTCTGCCTTCTCCTCATGAAAAAATCACCACTCTCCTGCATTTCGGGGACTTTTTCTGGTGCCCTGTTTGCAAATCTTGTGTGAATTTTGGGACACCCTATATAAACCTGGCTTTCCAGAGACACACTGTAGACTCTTGCATTTGTACCTGCAAATGTCTTATATGATGTACTGAATTATCTGTGTACACTGCTGTATCATGTGGCATATCTCAGGGTAGGCTACTACTACCCCCCACTTGCTAACATTACAATGGTCATTACAACTAATTACTCTTACTAATAGCCCCACCACCACCTACATGAGCATCATCATTACTGTGGTATCATACGGGTACCGCTCCAGTGCTACTGCTGAGCCTTGCTTATTAGACCCAGAGTTGTTTTATCTCCTCCCTCGGCCTCTAAATTACTTTCTGACCTTACTTTCCTTTCCCTTGCCTCTTGAGACATTACTACCCTATTATTGGCTAAAATTTGGTCCATGCCAAGTGATAACATTAGCTAATTTATCTTAGCAGTCACAGTATTTATTCCCAGCCTATATGAGTATACCCGTCTAAGTGAGGTAATGTATGTGAAAGTGAGTTACTGACTGAGACATCCGACTTACATTTGACCCATAATCATTGACCACACTCTCCTGAACAATATCAATATAATATAGCTAATATTTAAAATAGACATTTCTCTTCCTGGCAGGTTTGGCTCAGTGGTTAAAGTGTCAGCCTGCCGACCAAAGGGTCATGGGTTTGATTCCCAGCCAGGGGCACATACTTCAGTTGCAGGTTCCATCCCCACCCTGGTCCAGGTGTGAGCGGGAGACAACCAATCAATGTGTCTCTCTCACGTTGATTTCTCTCTCTCTCTCCCCTTCTCTTCTCACCCCTTCCACGCTCTCTATAAAATCAAGGGAAAAGATATCCTTGGGTGAGGATTAAAAAATAAATTAATAAATAAATAAAATAGACATTTCTCCACATTTTCATTTCTTGGCATGTCTCTTTAGTATAAGTTCCTTACTAAGATAATAGAATTTTCAAAAGGAGAAAACAGACACGGAAACTCTTAGTACAGTACCTGGCACAGAGGAGGTGCTCACTAATCATCTTTTTACATAGGGTGTCCCAAAATTCACGCAAGATTTGCAATTGAATTGAATTGCAAATCTTGCATGAATTTTGGGACACCCTATATAAACCTGGCTTTCCAGAGACACAGCTGAGGCCTCTGAGAAACTCCCCCCACCCCCGGCTTGATTGGGAGCATTGCTTTTCTAGGAGCGAACATTATACAAGTCCTCTCAACTTGCCCCACTGGGCAACTCTCCATACAGCAACCAAATGAACCTTTAGACATGTAAATCTGATATGTCATTTTTCTACACCAAACGCTCCAATGGCATCCTTTCACACTTTATGATAAACTCCACAGTCCTCGCCTTGCTTTACCCACAGGCCCTGCCCGCCCTGGCCTGGCTGCCATTCACACCTCATCTGCTGCTTGCTCACTGGTCTCTACTGGCCCCTGAACACACCAGCATGTTCACTCCTCAGGCCCGGGCACCCGTTGTTCCCGCCAGCTGGCAAGAGCTCCCCCAGGCCCAGAAGTCCCCATATCCCTCTGCTCAAACCTCACCTGTTCAGAGAGGCCTTCCTCCCCAGAGGGCTCCCGAAGGCCCTTGTTAAGTACCTTCCCAGTCCTCCCCACCCCACCCTGCTTGTGTTTTGCTCATAGACCTTATCACTACTTAACTGTGTATTATAATTTAATGTGTCTGTTTACGGTCCTCTCTCCCCTTCTGGAATGAAAGTTCCCTGAGAGCAGAGATGATACGCTTAGATAATAATGGATTCCCACTGTATTCCAGGGCTTGGCACTAGCTGGCACTAGCTACATTTTTGTGGGATGAATGCATGATTACAAGAATATAGAATAAACTGCACCATCAACAATAAATCTGTCCAAAGTCACTACGCTCTTAACAGTCGCTGATAATGATTTCTGACCTAATGTAGTCCAACCTCCTTTATGAGCAGATGAGCAAACTGAAGTATGCAAAGAGGTACGAAGTTCCCCCCAAATTATAAATACTGTGGGCTACTCTCTCAGACTGTTTCTCAAAAGCGGCATCAAAGACTCAAGAATTCAAGGGGGGTGAAGAATGAGCTAACCAGAACCAGTGTCCTTGCTGGTAGACCAGCCTTCTCTAGCCTCTTACCTGGATTTGAGATGGTCAAATAGGCTCCCACTTCATTGATATAATATGAGTTTTCATCCTGTAAAACATCACTGTGTTAATCGTTGGGTAATCTCTGTTTTTATGTTTATGATTCTGGCGCACAAACAGGATCCCAGCTATTAAATCTTTGATATAAGGGTTTGGGCTGTGATGGTATGGAGCCATAATTGTGTTTGAAATTTTTTTTTAAAAAAAGTAGGTATACTACACGATAAACAAATAGTAAATAATGGCTTGCCCCTGGCCCAAAATTTCTCTACTGCATGCTTGTTGCTAAAGCCTGACATGAAATTTCCACCAGTACAAGTTGAGTCCCTTCAGTGGCGCCAAATTTCCCCCCTAGAAAATGGAAGTCCATCTGGAAGCTGGATGAGTTGGAGGAGCATATAGTAAGCTTTTGTAATTAATGTTTTATGTTGGGATTCAAACGGAGACCACTCATCCTTAAGGCTGCTGCGGGTGGATTTTATTAGGTCCATAAATTCTCTGGGGAAAACAGTGCATGCAAAATTTTGCCTGCATTTTTCTGGGTTGAGTGTCAAGTACTTTCAACAGATTAATGGATTCATGTTTCCAAAATGGTAACATGCGGCCACAGCGAGCGATGCTGGGAAGAAATGGTTTACCCTGAGATCACTGGGTGTTCTCTACAAGAGGACCCCAGGGGGTTGTGCTCAGCATATGCCCAGAGATTGTCCTTTTTGGGAAAACAAAACAAATTACAAAACAGCCCAATAACCTCTAGAGCAGGGGTGGGCAAACTTTTTGACTCGAGGGCCACAATGGGTTCTTAAACTGGACCGGAGGGCCGGAACAAAAGCATGGATGGAGTGTTTGTGTGAACTAATATAAATTCAAAGTAAACATCATTACATAAAAGGGTACGGTCTTTTTTTTCAATAGTTTTATTCATTTCAAACGGGCCGGATCCGGCCCGCGGGCCTTAGTTTGCCCACGGCTGCTCTAGACAGACCGAGGGAGTGAAACATTAAAGGGAATTAAACTGAGACATGAAAAATTAAGTTAAAAAAGAGGTTTTTACTTTTTAAAGTAGGTGATTATTGTTTTGAAACATTGTTATTGTTTTTGAAACATTCATTAGAAAACTATCCACAAATAAGAGGTGCAAGAAATGGTGGAGCAACAAGAATTTCAAATTGAATTACCTTTAGAAGTTTCAAATCTAGGCATTAAAGAAATTTACAATAATAATCTTGACTACAATACAGCCCATTTGTATGTTGTTAGTGGATGAAATAATTCCTTATACAATATAAGAGTTCCAGAAATACAAACGCTTTTAGAAGATCACTGCTATTGATACACTGAACCCTAGACTTGCACAAGGTCATAGCCTTAATAGGTAGCAAAAAAATATGACCTCAAGCTGCCTGTCTCCAAATGTAGCCTTTGGCCTCTCTTACAATCACTCTAGGCCAGGCATTGCTATAAGTCCGGGGAGAATAAGACCTGGCTCCTTCCTTCAAGGTGCTCAGTCTCAGGTCTCCAAGGTGAGTTGAACAAAGTGCTTGGACCATCCACTCATTTTAGCGAGGAACATCTGCGAGCCAGTCCCTTCTCGGGTTGCTTTCACATACCGTTTATTCAGATTTTATCTGGGTTCCCTTTTAGTGCAAGAGACACTTGGATGCACTTCAGTGCCCAAAGTCACTCTTGCAAGACCCCTGCTCTATCCTAAAGGCAGGGCGATGCATTGAAAGGCTTTAAGCAGGACAGTGACATGAGCATGACTTTGGGAAATTGCTTGGGCTGCCATGTGAGACTGATATAAGGAGCAGCAGGAAAAAGGTGGTTGAGGCCAGTTCTGAGCCCCATGAGAGACCTCCTGACTGTTCCCCTTTCCTGTGGCATCTCCTTGATCCATCCTCACATGAAGAAAGGATGCTTTATCTATATATATATAAAAGCCTAAGCGATCGTAAACCATTCGACCGGTAGCTATGATGCGCACTGACCACCAGGGGGCAGATGCTCAATGCACAGGTATGGAAACGTGGAACAGACTGATGAATCTCAGAGGGAAAGAGGGAGAGGGAGGGTGGGAAGAGATTAACCAAAGATCTTATATGCATACTAGAGGCCCAGTGCATGGATTCATGCACCGGTGGGGTCCCTCAACCTGGCCTGCGGGGATCGGGTCGAAACCAGCAGTCTGACATCCCCCAAGGGGTCCCGGATTGCGAGAGGGCACAGGCTAGGGCAAGAGACCCCACCAGTGCATGAATCCGTGCACAGGGCCTCTAGTAATTCTATAAAAGTTTCACAGTTTACTAAGCACATGCTTTTACCTACACTGTCTCCTTTGATCCTTGTAATAACCCCCTGAGACAGAATAAATATTATTAGCTCGCTTTACATCTGAGAACAAATAGGCTCAGAAGTTAAGCATCTAGCCTCAGTTCTCATTGTTTGGAGGTCAGATAAAACAAGCACTGGTCCGCAGGATCCTGCCCTACATGTTCCTCCATTCTTAGCTTGCAGGTCATATATGTTTAGGGCAGTGGTTGGCAAACTGCGGCTCAGCAAACCATGGCTCACGAGCCACATGTGGCTCTTTGGCCCCTTGAGTGCGGCTCTTCCACGAAATACAAGCTCTTCCACAAAATACCGACTTCTGCGCATGGGCCACGAAGTTTCAATCGCCCACACATGGTATTTTGTGGAAGAGCCACACTCAAGGGGCCAAAGAGCAGCATGTGGCTCAGGAGCCACGGTTTTCCAACCACGGGTTTAGGGGATGGGCTGGATTTGGTCTGGGGGGCCATAGCTTGTCGACTCCTGGTCCATACCACCAATGAAAAACAAGGTTGCTAAACCAATCAATTGCTAATGAAATGATATAGAGTGGCTTACCTCCTATTTGGGAGAATAACATGTTACTAAAATCCTTTTAATACTATTTTGAAAATATCTCTTTGTTCCCTTGCAGCCTAGTTTGGATTGTTGAATCTTTGTGAACATTGTCAAAATTTAATTTTTTTTATTTACTTAGTGGAAGAATGGGGATCATAATAACAGGATTTACCTCTTAGGTTAATGGGAGGATTAAATGAAGGAATCCATGTAAAAAACTTATCACAGAGTCTTTACTCAAATTTTACCTGGTGTTATTAACAATGCAACAATAAGTTAGATTGCCCCTCCCCAGTAAACTTCTCTCACTGAAGTCAAATTATATATTTTTAATCTATTTCCTAGATTCAGATCTATAATAGAAAAAGAGAGCAAGCAACTGAGCTAAGCTTCCATAGCTCTATTGATTAAAGAAACTGAAAGCTCAGCTCCAGGGGATAGGGGTCGGTGGACGGGGACAAGGATGTGGGAGGCTTCAAGCAGGTGTCAGACTTAACCTAAAACCCAAGGGAAGTTACATGCCACACGCTCTTCAGTTCACAGTGTCTGCTTTTTCTTTGACGCCCACACCCATGCGGTCATTCTCTGCCAGATGTTGTTCTTATCTGGGGTTTGGTTTGGAGAATGACAAACATCTCCCATGCCAGATTCATGACAGACAAAATGAAAATCCCTTGTGGACCCATCAACATTGACAAAAAGGGACCAAGGTCTCCTAATGTCGTATATGGCACTTACAGCAGGGCCATTTGAAGCGACCATTTGCAAAAGTCCCATCTCACTACTCATCAATGGGATGCTGACACTGCCAGTATCAAAAGAGAGCTCTGAAATATCTCATCAAAGAGATCCTAATTCCTCAAGGAACCTAAACACCCTCCTTAGCAAAGGACAGGGTCCAGAGCAGACGGGGCCTAGAGCAAGCCCGCCAGTCAAGCCTGCTCAGGAAGGCAGCACGCCATTGACCACAGGCCGGGGTCCTCTCCTTTGCTTCTGCAAAATGTACTGTAGGAGTTTCACAGTTACAGATGTTCAGGATGTGAATTTTGTCTTCAACATCGATCAGGTCTTTTTGCTCAGCATTGTGTGACTAGCGCAATAGCCAAAGGGCCCAGCTCTCTGTGAAATTTAGACTCACTCCTTTATTGATTTATTTCGTCATCAAACACTTGCTATGTGCCAAGTCAGGGCTGGGCACTAGAGAGAGAAATGTGAATGTCATAGACTTGCCTTCGTGATGGCAGAAAGTGTGACGAGGGTCCTAATGGAGGTGGCGGAACAACAGATGGAGGCTCAGGGAACCAAGAGAAGAGTCTCCCAGTTTTACCTGGGATGGAGGTGGAGTGGGGAGACTTCTTAAGGTGAAGATAATTGAGTTGAGCCATCTTAAAGGATGAATGCAAAAGGGGGGTGAGGGGTGGAAGGGGCATTCCAGGCAGAGGGAAAGTGAAAGGGAAAACAGACCATAAAATGGTACCATATACTTGGGAAGCTCTAAGTAGTGCCCTCTGTGCTGGTAAGAGTTCTCAGGAGTCTATAAGCTAAGAGGACTCTGCAGGCCCCTGGAAACACTAGGTGGGTTAGCAGATTTCCAGACCTGAGCTGGCCAATGCCCTGTGTAGCCCTGTTGGCCCCCCCTCCCCCCCCCCCCCCCGCCCCTGCTGAGTGACTGGTTTCTCCCATGCCCTGGAGCTGCCCTGCCAACCAGGCATTGTGTTGAGCACAGAAAGATGAACTCTACCCAAAGTTACTGAAAGGTGTTTTTAAAACGAACTATCTGGCAGGAAGGAAGTTGGCAGGGGAAGGAAGGTATATTTATCTTGCACCTGAAGGGTCTGAACAACTTTCAGCAAGTCACTTCAGTCAAATGAGAATTGTCCCAGAAAGGTTTTTGGTTCTTTAAAAAAAAAAAATGGAACTAAAGAAAATAAGAAAGGAAACCTACCTCTCCTAGCCTGACTATGGGCCAGAGACCATGCTTAGCACTTGCACATATGCTAGCCCACTGGCCCCACCAGCCGCAGCTGTGCTGTGGCTGCCTCGCCTGGGGAGGACGGGCACTCCCTAGCCTTCCTTTTGTCTCCTCTCTACAGAGGCCTTATTAGCACCTGCACATACGCTAGCCCGTTCCCCCTGGGCTCGGTGAACTACACAGGAGAGGAAACAGAACCAGAGACGGTGAGCAGCTTGCCTGTGGGCACATGGAAATCATATGGGTAATTAGAGTCTTGATTGGACAATGGCACCAAATGGCAGTATAGGAGGCAGATTTTTCTCTGTTTCTGTCACTATATTTAAATTTTTAAAATTACAAATTATTGTCCATGACTTAGAACCTGCAGCTACAGCTTATAGTTCTTTTTTTCCCCCTCCATAATGTCTAGCTCAGTAAATTCTTATTGATAAATTGGTTGAAAATCAGGCTTGCTAATCAGCTTCCATTTATCATTCCACAATCTGGTTGTCACTTATAACATTTACTAGAGGCCCGATGCACGAAATTCATGCAAGGGGCTTGGCCCCCTCCACCGTGGCTGCGGCCCGGGGGCCTCTGCTCGCCCCGCTGCCTCGGCCCTGCTGCTGTGGCTTCGTCTGGAAGGATATCTGGAAGGATGTCCAGTCTAATTAGCATATTATGCTTTTATTATTATAGATTATATTATAACTAAAATATACTCCTGTTTTCCAAGGCTCTCTTTTTCTCTAGAGCACGGGTTCTCAACCAGGGGTGACTTTGCCCCCAGGGGGACATTAAGCACTATCTAGAGACATTTTGGGTTGCCACAACTGGGGTTGGCGTCTAGTAGGTAGAGACCAGGGATGGTGTCCCCACAAGGTAAAGGAACTGCCTTTTTCTATTCTTTATAAAAACTCTATTGTGTTGGGTCTAACAAGGCACTATTTTAAAATGTTGTGTTTTTTTTAATTTTCTCCCATAGCACTTAAGAGATATTTTGTAAAGACTTTGCTGTAAAGATTTTGTAATAAAATGGTCTAAAGCCTCCTTCTCCAACATTACCATTTTTAAACAATGTTTTAAAAGGCTAGAAAACAACTTATGTATATTCTGTATATGTATAGCAGCACATTTCATTTATGAAAATATGTTCTCAGAATATTTATTTACTAATATATTTATCTTAAGCCATGTCTTATGTTGAGAGTGTGACATTGTTGGAATAATCATTGAAAATGACTAACATGAGGCCCTGGCCAAGTAGCTCAGTTGGTTGGAGTGTCATCCTGATATGCCAAAGTTGTGGGCTCAATCCCCGGTCAGGGCACATACAAGATGCAACCAGTAAATGCATAGATAAGTGGAACAACAAACTGATATCTCTCTCTCTCTCTCTCTCTCTCTCTCTCTCTCTCTCTCTCTCTCTCTCTCTCCCTCCCCACCACAGAGACTCATCTAAGTCCAAATGTTGCTACTGCGCCTGTTGAGAAACATTGGAGTAGAACACAGCAATATTTGAAAAGTAGCTGACTGAGCTGTTGAGCCATTTCTCTTGTGGACGAATCTAGATGGCTTTCCTGCCTTCATGCATTTCACACGGCTCACCTTTTAGGCAGAAGGCACCACTCTGGGGTCCACAGATCAAGTCCGGCCTCAGCTATGTTTTGTTTGGCCAGGAGAGTGCTCAAGTTTTTAAAAATGTGTTGGCAACACTTAAAAAATCATGTGCTTTTATAAAAGGATCTCAATGTTTGCCTTCCTTTGAACAATCAGAAGCTCGGGCAACATTGGTCTCATTATCACCTGAGAGAGGTAATGTGTATAATATTTAACAACTGGTGCAGTAGGGCAGTGCCCGCCATAAAAGCCCCACCACTGGCCCTACCAACCCCAGGAGGGGAGGACGGGCACCCCCTAGCCTTCCTTTAGTCTCCTCTCTACAGAGGCCTTATTAGTTGCCACTTATCATCTCATACTTACTCTAATGTTTTTCTTATGCAGATTTAATGGAATCTCCTTTCACATCAAAAGTGGAAAAATATTTTCGCTGAAAGATGTGGAAAAAGACATAGAAGACCGAAGGTCATAGGGTGCAAATGCAAACTCCTTCCAGAAATGTTGAGAGCACTTGGTTATGTGAGTCCTTGCCAACATTAAGTATTATTCTACTTAAAAATCTTTGTTAATTGAATCAGTTTAAAACATTTTTTTTAAAAGTAAGAAAAATAAATAAATTACCAGCCCTGGCCAAGTAGCTCAGCTGGTTGGAGTGTTGTCCTGATACGCCAAAGTTGTGGGCTCAGTCCCCAGTCAGGGCACATACAAGATGCAACCAGTAAATGCATAGATAAGTGGAACAACAAATTCATCTCTCTCTCTCTCTCCCTCTCCCTCTCCCTCTCTCTCTCTCAGTTCAATCATAGTTCCTGGTTATTGAACATCTACTTTCCTTGTATTGGACAATGCTCTTTACAGAAGTGAACTTGAATTCCCCTCCCCCATTTTCCAAGCGATAAAATAAACCTCAGACCAGTTGAGTTGCCCGCCCGATGTCACAAGGAGAACGAGTGCTCTTCCATTCTACTCTGTTGTTTACGCCCTCCCAGGAAATGGTCTAGAAAACCCAGGGCCTGGTTAGTCCCTGAGTTTTGCCTGCTGTGGCTGGAAAGACCCGTTGTGACATTTGGTTTTTGTCTCAGACTATCTTGTTTCTCTGGTGCTCGCTGGGAACTCCTCTGGGTCTATTCATCCCTGCAACTTCCTCCTTGGGTGGTTTGCAAAGGGCACCTGCTGCTGGGTTCCCCAGGCCAAGTCTCCCCCAAGAGGCATCAAAAGGCCTTCTGAGCTGCACAGAGGGGGCGGGAGGGGGCCGAAGGCAAACATAAGATGTCGACACTTCCCTCCTCTCCATCTCCATGCCCCTCATTCTTATCAGAGAACATCTCAAAAGGCCCTGAGATCTATTTCCCTGGAACTCAGAGTGAAGTGTGGGCCCCAGAGGGAGCGGGAGGGGGAGATGTTGAAGCCAGTTCCTGTGAAGGAGCTCAGTCCTCACCTTGGTGAAGGTCAGGTTCACAAATCCGCCCTGGAAGTTCAAGAGAAGGTTGGAATTTCGGAAGCCACAGTTCCCAGAGGCTTGCGTTGCATTGGGGTCGACGTTGAAGTATCTCTGAGGTGAAAAAACCTAAACCAGATAAAGTAGATCAGCTCATGTCGATACAGAAGACAAGCCTAGCTGGGGAAGCAAAGGCACAGACTAATAAGTGAGCCTGAAACTCAAGGCTAGCGGGGGTTCACTTGAGAATTTCAAAGTCCCTGCATGATGCCTCGCATTTCCAAACTGTTAGGTTCAAAGCATTCTTTAAAGGAGTTCCCCCTCAGAGAGGAGCTCCTGGGTAGATAACTCATGGCAGGTATATTCCTGATAAAGATTTGCTATGTAATGTACTTCAGTTTCAAATGTGGAAGTTCTGTTTGAAATCATAAAAACTGTGCAAAAAAGCCTTAGCCGGTCTGGCTCAGTGGATAGAGCATCGGCCTGTGGACTGAAGGGTCTCCCATTCAATTACGGTCAAGGGCACGTACCTCAGTTGCAGGTGTGGGAGGCAACCAGTCGATGTGTCTCTGTCACGTTAATGTTTCTCTCTGTCTCTCCCCCTCCTATCCCCTCTCTCTAAAAATCAATGGAAAAATATCCTTGGGTGAGTATGAACAACAATAAAAAAAAACTGTACAAAAGAAGAAAGTACAGTTTTGTGGCGATTCCTTTAGTAAATCAAATCATCTCAGTTTCACCTCCATCCCCTCCAATCTTCTTGTTAATCTGGATTTTCCGTATTCATGTCCCAGCTGGCTGGAACCACGGAGACCACCTAATCCAAACCTCTCACTTCACAGGACAAGTTGCTGAGGCTGGGAGGCCATCAGGCGGGCAGGGCGGAGTGGGATCAACACTGAGCACCCCGAATGCTCTGCCTGTGGTGGCTACGTGAGGGGAGTGTGCGGGAGGCCACTGCTTTCCCAATACTGCCATAAGAGTGCACCAAGGAACGCGGAAGGCCCATGGACCTTGGGCATTAGCAGGGCTGTCTTGAGATAGCGGTGGCTTAAAGCAATTTCCTGACCTAATAGCCTCAGAGTAAATGTTTACCGGACCTTACTGATGTTTACTGATCTTTACTGACCTTAGAGACGGTCTGTCTGCTACCTGTTTGCCGTGCTTTACTAAGGGCAAGATGTGTATCTAAAACGGAATAAAAAGCGGATAAGGCCAGGTTTCGGTGTGTCACTCCAAGAGAGAGGTCTCCACCTGGCCCCCCGTGCCTTCTGAATTCATATTTCTTGTATAGTATTTCACTTGTGCGTCGGCCCCTCCTTCAGACCCCGAACCCTAGCCGTGCAGGTTGCGGCAGGTTTGCATATTTAAATTTTTGGTGAGTGCCTTCCTCTCTCCCAGCTGTCACTGTCGGTTTCTATTTTTACACATATTCTAAAACAGATTCACCTACACCTTTGGAGCAGCGGTCGCCAACCGGTGGTCCGTGGACCACTGGTGGTCTGTGAGGTCCGAAAGGTTGGCGACCGCTGTTTTAATGGAGCACCTTGGAGGAAGGGGTGTTCACGCTATTTATTTCATGAAAAGATGCGGGATGCAGGGGAATGCTCATTCTTGGCCAGGAAACTCCACTCAAACCTTTTGAAGACAGTGTTATAGTCCTGAGGCCCCAACTTACCGACTCCGTGTCTTGAACCGTCAGCTGTATCCCCATCTCTGCTTTGATACAGAGCCTGCTTCCATTTAGAACTTGATAAATTCCAGTCTTGGCTGGTGATGGCTGAGGTGCCAGGGTGGGCCCTGGAGCTATGGTGGCAGGGGAGGCTGTGTGGGTGGCATTGTGTGCAGCTGTGGTTGTGACCAGGGCATGGGTGGGTTGAGTGGGCTTCTGACTGGTTGTGTTGATGTGTGGTGAGGTGGACAAAGTTGCTGGAAGGGTGGTCTGGCTACTGGGTTGGGTGGTCTTTGCAGTTGTGTGGCTGACAGTCGATGGGTTGGGTCTAGTTGTATGGGCTGGTGGGGTGATGGTGGGGGGCAGTGAACCAGGAGCTGTACTGGGGCCGATTGTAGCCTCGGTGACGGGAGCAGCCGTGTGTGAGTTGTTGGGTGTGGCCAGGGTTGTGACTGGAGTGTGGATTTTTGGGCTGGTGGATGGGGTGCTGTTTGTGGTTATCAGAGAGGTTGTTGTTAGAGTTTTTATTGTTGTGTCTGTCGTTGGGGTCTCAGAGTTGGAGGTTGTGGCAGCTGTTTGAGAGGAGACGTGGCCACCCGTTGAACTTGCTGCTGTAGTTCTGTGAGGCACTTGGCTAGTCCGTTTCAGGAAAGAAGGTTTTGCTGTGGCCTGTACTGTTGCTGCTCTTGTAGGTTGAGAAGAGCCTGTGATTTCTGGAAACGCTGTTGCTCTTACTTGACTGCCATGATGCAAAATCACTGCAAATTGGGGAACAAAAGTGATAACACTCAACTAACAGCTCACAAAGATCTCCCCCCATTCTTTGTTAAAAATTAACATGCATATTTCCAGATTTGGGGGAAAGTTAAAAGCATATAACAGTCAAGTGAAGATCACCCAAGATTCTACCACAAGGCCACAGCCGTAATGTTTTGGCCATACCCATGTTTTTTTACAAGGATGTGATCATATTGCATCCAGCCCCTGTGTCTTCTCTATCCAACCCCCCTTGTCTAGATGGGGTGTGGTGCTAACACACCAAGTGATCACACTCAGCGAGACAGCTAAGTGTCCATTCTTCTTTCCCCGTCTTCACCGGTGAAGACAGTTCTTGGGAAGAGGGTGTTCCTGGGTAGAGCACAGCTGTGTTGACCTGACTCAGTTGGGGCAGTGTGAAGAGTGGTAATAAAGAGACACAGAGTTGTACATAAAACAGAGTTTGCATAAAACCATATAATCCCAGATTCAAAAGGGATCTTAAAGATCTGCTAGTCCAAACCCTAATCAGATGTGTAAATTGGACCAGTGAGTGGCCATGTGTTCATCTGCTCTATGCTTGATTACCTCCAATGATGGGAGAGTCAGTACCCTTTCATGTTTTACCTTGCTGCCAGTCTTTCTAAATATAGGTCAGTTCCTGTCATTTCCTTACTTAACCTCTGAGTGGCCTGCCCTTTCTCAAGTTAGAAAGAAAATTAAGCCATAATGGCTTTGCTACACCTGGTGGGCTATCCTTCATGTTTTGGCTTATAAGGGGCGGGCAAAAAGTAGGTTAGATTACCAGCCATCATTACCTAAAGGTAAGTCATAAGTAAGAATACAAGATAATAACAACAATAATACAAATATATAAGACAATAACTAATAAATAAATAATGCAAGGATAAACTGTGTTTTGCATACTTAAAACTGTCAACCTACTGTTGCCCGCCCTGTATGTCAGCTCCTCAGAGTCCTCCCTGTCCCCCTTATGTAAACTAGCTCCCCATCCATGACTCTCCGTCACAGAGTTGTATTTGTTGCCTTCCCTGCACTGATCACAACTTGTAATTCTATAAGGGGATGGAAGACAAATATTTAACGGTAAGCCTGGCCAGACTGTGTCCCAGCAGAATATCAGCTGTGGTTAAATGTTTACGGATTGAATTATTTGTTGATTGCACATCTCTCCCACTGGATTAGAAGCAATCTTGAGGTGGGAACGGTGCATATTTTTTCACCACCAGTGTCTGTGCATAGGAAGCATTCTGTGGCTATGGATCAGATGAATAAATAACTGAATGAGTGAATGAGGGGAAGAGGACTGTAGACCTCTAGGATGTTTGTAAGGCTCAGAAGAGTTGGTTTAAGTGAAAGCCTTCAAGGAGCATTAAGCAGTGTGTATTATTGTCACAGGCTCTTGGGCTATTCTTGAAGAAGGCCTGTGGCCCTTTTCAACCAATAGCTCTAGCCTTATCTCCCCCCAGGCCCCTCGCAAGCCAGAAAAGGGGACAAAGTGCCGATGATGTTCCTCGGGAGTTTGTGATGAGGTACAGCGAGAGATGGCGTTGTGTCTTCAAAGCTGTGATTTCATCGCATTTTTATACGCATTGGAGATGTAGCTGCCAGGTGCTAGGCAGCGACTTGGGAAAAGACAAAGGAGATCTCTCTCTGAGGGTATTTATAGAGTCCCGAAGTTCACATCTAATGAAAATCACCTCTAAACTCCTTTTTTAAAAAACATATTTTTAGCCAGTCAGCGTGGCTCGGTGATTGAGGTCGACCTATGAACCAGGGCTGATTCCCAGTCAGGGCACATGCCCGGGTTGCAGGCTCAATCCCCAGTGTGGGGAGTGCAGGAGGCAGCCAATCAATGGTTTTCTCTCATCGTTGATATTTTTACCTCTCTCTCCCTCTCCCTTCTTCTCTGAAATCCATAAAAATATATTTTTTTAAAATGCCAACACTTAAAATATATATAGGCAGTGGGCAGAAGTAAGGGCAGGGCATAACTCAGAATTTGTCAACCCTCCCTCTGCTAAAAACAACGACACAGCCACGGAGTCACACACTGACTTGCCAAGCCCCTCGCCTCCCAGCATCTCCTCTCCAGAATTCAGGAGACTCGGCAAACAAGTACCCCAGGGCCTGGCCCAGTACTGACTGGGACTCCGCTAGAGAATGAGCCGCAGGAAGAGGCGGGAGAAGGGTTTGGTTCTCCGACAACCTGCAGGCTCTGGGAAAGTCAGTGGCCACACAAGGGCCTCTTCTCTAGGTGTTTCCCAGATGGTCAGTCCTTCCCAGATAGCCTTTGTTTGGCTTCCCTGCTGCACCCAATTCCCCAAAAGTGTAGAAGCCTCCTGTGAGCCAAGCTTCATGCTGGCACTGGGGGCCCTTTGTTCTCAGGGGCTCAAAGCCTCAGGAGGCAGAGCAGGCCACCCCTCCACGTGACAAGTGCTAGGAGGTGGGGGAGGAATCCAACTGGAGGAGAAGTTCCCATGTGCCTATGCGCAAAGGCACCGAGGCCTCAGAGCCTGGCCGGTCTGGAGAAGAGCAGGGGGTCAGCGTGGCGGGAACATAAGGAGGGTGGGGAAGGGGGGTGTGGGAACGGGGAGGTGGGGTGGGGGCACAGCAGCAGGCCGGGCAGGTCTTGGGGCGACACTGTGCACGTGATGGCTGGAGCTGCAGCTCACCTCCAGAACCACGAGGAGACTTTGGGCAGAAGTTGCACATAGGATGGTGGGTCTGTGGCAGCTGTGGGCAAACTACGGCCCGCGGGCCGGCCCCGGCCCGTTTGAAATGAATAAAACTAAGAAAAAAAAAGACTGTACCCTTTTATGTAATGATGTTTACTTTGAATTTATATTAGTTCACACAAACACTCCATCCATGCTTTTGTTCCGGCCCTCCGGTCCAGTTTAAGAACCCATTGTGGCCCTCGAGTCAAAAAGTTTGCCCACCCCTGGTCTGTGGTCATGAGCCCCCACACCAGACCTGGTCCGTGTTCCTTCCTCTGGACTTGTTTTCACATCAGAGAGAAAGGAACATTTATCCTGTTTAATTCACTGTCATCTGGGGCTTGTCTCTTATGCGCAGCTGAACCTAAACTTGAAATGACACAAATTTGATGCCCTCATTCCATGAGGGCGGAATTTGAGACAGGGAAGCAAAGGGACTGGACAACGCTTACACAGCTAGTTTATCTCAAAGCTGTGTCTCTCCTAGCAGTATGCCTAATGGTTTTCTCATCTCCAATTCCACAGGCATTTCTCGAACCCACGCGTGCAGGTGCAGTAGTGCAGAGCCTGGACCGCAAGCCGGGCTTTTGCGGAGCGGCCACGAGCAAGTCCTTACCCAGCCTCAGGACCCGCGTGTGGCAAACGGGGCCCCTTCGCACGCTTCATTCACTCAGGTCCCCACTGAGAATCCGCAGCAGCTCCTCTCACACTGCGTTTACCCAGCGCCCGGGGCATTCCTGGACCCGTCAGTCATCGGTCAGCCATGGAACTGGCTCTCACGCACCGGTCAGCGAGGCTTACTGCCAGACTGAGATCTTCTGCTCTTCTATTAGCTTGCCCTGAAACGGCGACTTCCCTTCTGCCTCCAGCAGAATGTGAAACTCTAATTCTGAAAATGTGGCACCAGAATATACAGCTGGTCCGATCCTTCACCCAACTAACTCTCCTAACAATTGATGTCACACTCCAGTGCCGCTGTGTCCCCCCTTGGAGCCTGTCAGCAGGGCCGCGTGGACAGGGCTCGTCCCCTCGCGTGCTCAGTGCAGTGGTTCTGGGAGGAACTGCGGATTAACCGGCAAACCTGATCACGGCACCCGAGAGGACTCCGTGTCTTAGAGGGAAAGCGTTCTTGGTGAAAGCAGGGGGTGGGGAGATAAAACAGTCACCGAAAGCTCAGCTTCCCAGACAGGCTCTCTGATCCCAAGTATAACGGTGACATTTAAAAATCTTTGACGCCCTGGCTTACCCCTTTTGGAAATGGCGCGATTTGTCAGATCACACCTCATTCATCTTCACAATTCACTGCCTATGTAATATCAACATGGCATTTCCACTTGAGGAAAACAGGAAAAGCAAGACACGGGGTGCTTTCCCCAGACAAGGTAGCAAGAGCCCCATGGCTAAGTCCCGGCTCCCAGCTCCCTCTCTTAAATATAAGCGATCGCCACAGACTCTCCCTGAGAAGGTGCCCCAAACCCATCTGGGAACCAGGGCCAGGGTCACTGTCTTCTGGGGTTGCCACCTGCTCTGCCCAACGCACAGAAAACCACTCCACACATGGAAGCCCTTGGAAACAATGAAGTGCGCCCACCTGTGTAAGCTAATAAGATGGAGACAAGACGTTGGGAGCCACATACCCACAGTAAGGGAAGCTACCACAGCTCCCCAGTGTGTCCGTCTCACCTTGGTCAATGGCACCAAAGTGCAGTTCAGTTTACTAGGACCAGGCGTTGGCAGGGTCCCTGTGCAAAGGCGTGTATGTCACTCACCGGCCAGGGACAGGAAGAGCGCCATCGCTGCAGGGAGCTGCCAGGGCATGGCTGGGAGCCGGGGCCTGGGACTCCGGAGGCTGGCGCTGCTGCTTCGCGGTGCCTGGCTCAGCACAGCTGGGTTTCCTGAATGGCCCGAGGCTAATTCCAGTCGGCTTCCTCCTTCAGGTGTGGCTGAGAAGCCGGTCGTTTACATAGTGAGAAGTCGCTGAAAGGCCCGCCCCCATGGGGAGGGAACCACAAGTGTCCCTGGGGAGAAAGCAGGCACTTTCATCTCAGGCTCTAGAGCAGTGGTTCTCAACCTTGGCTGCACATTAGAATCACCTGGGAATCTTTTTAAAATCCTGATTTCTGGGCCTCATCCTCCAGAAATTCTGTTTCTTTGTTACTAATGTTGTGGCCCCACCCCATAACAAAGAAACAGAATTTCCAGAGGATGAGGCCCAGAAATCAGGATTTTAAAAAGATTCCCAGGTGATTCTAATGTGCAGCCAAGGTTGAGAACCACTACTCTAGGGTTTGGGAGGGTGGGGGATGGGGTGTGGGGATGCCCCTCCCCCTAATTCGAAGGGCCTGAGATCATTTCTCCACCAGAGGTGGGAGTCTGAGGCAGCGCCCACCCATTCTCTCTTACGGTGGGTCTTCCTTTTCCTTAAGACCTTGAATTAAGCCAGAGATGCCTCTCAGCCAGGGGACCGTCAGCCCCTCCGTCATGAGGGTGGGCAGGAGTCTTAGTGGTTAGAGCTCAGTGGTTAGAGCATGGTCCGTCTCCATGTGCTCACTAAACGTCTGAGGCAGCCATGGCCGCCTCACCTGGGGCCTCACCTGGTGAGGAGCAGGAGCACTGAGTGTGGAGTCAGGGAGATGTGGGCTAGAACCTGGCCTTTGCAACTCCGCAGCTGTACGACCTGGGGTGACCCCTCGGGCCTCGGTTTCTCCCGCTGTATAATCTGCTGTATAATGGAGAAAACAATGCCTATTCCCAGGTGGCGTTACAAACCCAAAGTTCCTGGGACACCAAAACGACTCAGTATCTTTGAAAGGCAACCTTTTCATGTCTTATATCCTTCCTCTATTAAATTAGCCAAAGCAATGGAGGATTATCTCTCAGGCCTATGCATCTGAGTGAAGACTATACATTCGTGGCCTATAGTATTACTATCAGTAGAATGAGATCAACACAACACAGGGGTGTGTGTGTGTGTGTGTGTGTGTGTGTGTGTGTGTGTGTGTGTGTGTGTGTGAACGGTCTGTCCTGTTAAATGTTCTGTGTGCACTTAAGAAGACCGTTGCTGGAAAGGGGCCCTGGCCCTGTGCGGGTCTGCTGGGCTGGCTGGCGGTGTGTGGGTTCTTGACTTTGTGCAGGAAACATCTCACAACACGAGTCCAGGTGAATTTTAGAGGATGTTTATTAAGGCAGGGACAGTGAAACAAGGAGGGACCTAGGACAGAAGCAGCAGCAGGGGAGGGGCAGGGAGGGGAAATGAGCCCAGGCTGGGCAGCTTTGGCTCACTGAGAAGTCAGAGAAAAGGGGGCCTTGGAGACAGGGTCAGGGGGTAAGGCTGGGATGAGCGTCTGCTGCCCACTGCTCCCCTGGTTGCAAGTCTCGTAGGGACCCTTAGAATTTAGGAGATTCGTGCCTGTGGGGGAAGAAGCCGAGGGGAGAAGGGGAAGGAAATGTTTTTCCTTAAATTTCAGGTTAGATCTTGCCTTGTGAACTCAGCTCTCTCATGCGTTCAAGAAAAGTTGTGCATTTGTGTATTTTCCAGATTTTTTAATATCTCACACGTGTGGAGACAGTTCTCCTTCTAGCTTTCCACATCTCAAGCAGAAGATATTATTTTTAACAGCAGCATGGGGTTCCAATTCATGTCAGGACAATACTTTATTAACCAGCTTTTATTATTTAATATTATATCTGTTATCCATCGTTGCTTAACAAATGACCCCACAACTTAGCAGCTTAAACCAAACATTTATTATCTCATGATCCCCTGGTAATGAATTCACAAGCAGCTGAGCTGGGTTCTTCTGGCTCTGGGTCTCTCATGAGGTTTCAGCCACGAAATCAGCTGGAGCTGAAGCTGCCGGAAGGAAGGCCTGGCTGGGGCTGGAGAGCCCACCCCCCAGGTGGCTCATTCATGTGGCTGCGGGCGTGGGGCTTCAGTTCCTGCGTGTGGGTCTCGTCATGGGGCGGCTTCAGTGTCTTCTCAACACGGTAGCTGGCTTCTTCCACGGTGACTATCTCAAGAGGCAGAATGAGGAAGAAGGCAAGTGCTTTTTATAACCCAGTCTTGAAAGTCTGTTACCATCGCGTCCACCACATTCTATTGATCACAGTCACTGTCACTGCCCACACTCAAAGGGAGGAGTACCGATTCGGGGATAAATTTTAACACTACCACAGGCATTTAGGTTGTTCCCCATCTTCCGCTCCCTGTTTTCCCATTAAAAGCAACGTGAACCCTAGCTGGTTTGGCTCACTGGATAGGGCGTCGGCCTGCGGATGGAAGGGTCCCAGGTTCGATTCCGGTCAAGGGCACATGCTTGGGTTGTGGGCTCGGTGCAATGTGCAGGAGGAAGCCAATCAATGATTCCTTCTCATCACTGATGATTCTACCTCTCTCTCCCTCTTCCTTCCTCTCTCTGAAATCAATAAAAACATACATTTTTTTAAAGCAACGTGAAAATGAACACTTGTCTATATCTATATATATCTTTGTTGTTTTGTTTATCATTAAAATAAAGTCTTAGAAGTGGAATTGCTGGATCAAATCATATACATATTTTAAATTTTGATAGCCATTGCAAATTTTTTCCTAAAATCTAGTACTAATTTACACCCTCACCAGTGGTGTATGACAGTATTGGTTTTGTTATAGTCTCTCCAATACTGTAGGTTATCAAAGTTTTAAATGTTGGACTGTCTGTTAATGAAAAAAAGATTATCTTACTGTTTTGCTGCTTTTTGTATATTTATTGGATTTTAAATTTCTTTCCTGTGTATATTCATGTCCTTTGCCCATTTCTTTTTCTATTGTTGTTGTTATCTATATATATAAAAGGCTAATATGCAAAGTGTCCCCTCAGGAGTTCGACCGGGAGAACAGGAGTTCGACCACTCGCTATGACGTGTGCTGACCACCAGGGGGCAGTGCGGAACATGGTGGGCAACCAGCAGCGGTGAGGTGCTGAGGGAGTGAGGGAAGAAGAAGGCGGAGAGGCAGGGAGGCAGGAAGGTGGGGAACCTAATCAGCCCTAATCACCAGCCAGGCCTAGAGACCCTACCCATGCATGAATTTCGTGCACTGGGCCACTAGTTGTTATTGATTTGTAAAAGCTCTTTATGTACCAAGGAAATAGTCAGAGACATGTGTTTTAAAAATGTATTATGGCCCTGACCAGGTGGTTCAATTGGTTGGAGAGTTGTCCTGTGCACCAAAATATTGTGGGTTTGATCCCCTGTCAGGGCACATGCCTATGTTACAGGTTTGATCCTTGGTTGGGACATGTACAGGAGGCAACAGATCGATGGATTGATGTCTCTCTCTCTCTCTCTCTCTCTCTCTCTCTCTCTCTCTCTCTCTCTCTCTCTCCCCCACCACCACCTTCATCTCTCTCTTAAAAAACAACAACAAATAAACATCTTCAAGTGAGGTGTTAAAAAATGTATTAATGATTTGACTTTTTGTTCTTTTTTCTACATATAAGTTTTTGCTTCTTACATAGCCTAATTAATCAAAATTTTCTTTTAGTTTTCTTATAGTTTTTGTCTGGAAAGACTTTATCCCATTCAACATTATATTTTAAATGCTTTGACTTTCATGATTCCTTTAAGTTACATATTTGAACAATATGAATTATATTGAGGGATGAGGTAGACACTATTTTTTCCACATTGCTATCTAGGGATCCCAGCAACACTCTCACACATAGTTTATCTTTTTTGTTGTTGTTGTTCAGAACTAATTTGAAATGCATCTTTCCATACTCTAAACTCTGTGATGTATTTGGGTCCATTTCAAGATTTTTATACTCTGTTCCTCTTGTGTTTATTTATTCCCATAGCACAGTAAGTCCTCACTTAATGTTAGAAATAGGTTCTTGGAAACTGCGACTTTATTTTACCATAGGCTCATTGATATAAACAAGAGTTAAGTCCCTATGACATATTCTGGTTACAAAAACATCACAAAACTTATAAATAAAGACCCCAAATACTTCTAATATAAAAGATTGAAATAAATGTGAACTATGCATACATTTAAGAAAGATGAATAAAAACATCACAAAACTTCTAAAGAAAGACTCCAAATACTTTTCATGTTAAAGATTAAGATAAATGTGAGCTATACATACATTTAATAAAGACGAATAAAAACAAAGAAGATAATTGTTTTCCAATCCACTTCCTCCAGCTCAGGTGGAGAGGGGGCTGGAGCCTACCCCTGCAGCTCAGGGTGCAAGGCAGGAGCCAGCCCTGGACAGGACACTCTTCCACCACAGGGCACACTCATGCACACCTGCACTCATTCAGACTGAGGCAACTTAATATGTTGTTATTGATTTTAGAGGGAGAGGAACATTGATGAGAGAGAGAAACATCAATTGGCTGCCTCCTGCACATGCCCTGTCTGGGAATCAAACCAGCATGGGACAAAGCTCAACCAACTGAGCCATACCAGCCAGGGCCTGGGACAATTAGATACCTCACCACATGTGCAAATCTTTGGGATGGGGAGGAGACCAGAGTACCTAGAGAAAACCCACGCAGACATGGAGAACACGAAAACTCCATGCAAACAGTGGCCCCTGGGCAGGAATCGATTTTTTTTTTTAACATCATCTGTGAAACCACATTGAATGAAACATTGTTTGAGGACCCGCTGTATGTGTTCTCTGGCAAATTGAAACATTATGATATAAACCTATAGTTTTTGCTACTTTAATAGCCATATTCAAAAATTTATCCACAAATAAAAACTGCTAGCAAATTAAAGATGCAATTGATATTTTATAGAGAATCAGTGAAATTGTGTTTTATAAAGCGTCCTATCCTCATCTGACAATAAACTTGAACTCAAGAGGCACTTCATACATGATGGAGGAGTAAGCAATGCTAATGTGGTAACTGGCATCCTGGGTAGGAGTTGGGAGACATGGATTCTAGTCCCTGCTCTGCTGCAGGCTGGCTGGGTCACACCGACACATAGTAATAAAATCGCAGGTGGGCAATGTCCTCCTAGCTACACTCCCGGCCCCTCTTGTAGCTGTTGTGGCCATGCAACAAGGCTTTCACTAAAGGAATAGAAGGTGTGTGCCGTTTGCGGAGGGTGGGCCTTCCAACATTGCACAGGCCATCTGCCAAGTTCTGCCCCCTTGCTGCGAGTGGAAGTCAGACACTCTCACACTTGCTTTTGACTCTGCAGCCAAGGACAATGTTCTAGGACAGCTGTGGGCAAACTACGGCCCACGGGCCGGATCCGGCCCGTTTGAAATGAATAAAACTAAAAAAAAAAAGACCGTACCCTTTTATGTAATGATGTTTACTTTGAATTTATATTAGTTCACACAAACACTCCATCCATGCTTTTGTTCCGGCCCTCCGGTCCAGTTTAAGAACCCATTGTGGCCCTCGAGTCTAAAAGTTTGCCCACCCCTGTTCTAGGGAATGGTGGGAAAACCAGAAGGAAGGAGCCTGGGACACCAGATGACTGTGTGGGGCCACACAGCTTGCATACCCAACCAGGGCTGTCTCATGAGGAAGGATATTCTTTCAGTCACTATATTGTTTGATCTTTTTGTTACAACAGCTTAACCTTTCCCTTTCCCAATACATACGGGATATTATAGTCCACAAAGAAAAGTGTTGAAATAAGTTTGGGAGATGATGAGTTTAACAAAAGTATACACACTTCCTTTCTTCAAGAGTTCTCAGATCCTTTAATCTAGTTGGAACCAACTAAGAGAGGAACAGAATATGTCATGTTTTAAAAATGTATTTATTATTAGACTAGAGGCCCGGTGCATGAATTCATGCATGGGTGGGGTCCCTCTGGGTGGCCTGCAGGGATCGGGCCAAAACCCACAGTCCAACGCCGCCTACAGCTCCTACCTGTCGCTCCCTCTCATCCTGGCCCCACTGTGCCTGCTGCGGGCTTGCGCCCAATCAGTCCTGATTGGAGAGGCTCATGCTACTGCAGCAGCACTCGCCAGCCATGAGCCCTGTGTCTGGAGCCCTCCCAAGGGGAGCAGCCTGTGGGATCAGGCTGAAACCAGCTCTCCAACATGCCCCAAGGGGTCCCAGATTGCCAGAGGACACAGGCCAGGCTGAGGGACCTCACCAGTGCACGATCGGGCCGGGGAGGGACTGCGGGAGGGCTCCAGGGCATGTCCAGCCCATTTCACTCAGCCCTGATCCGCCAGACCCCAGCAGCAAGCTAACTTATTGGTCAGAGCATCTGCCCCCTAGTGGTCAGTGCACCTCATAGCGACTGGTCGACTAGTTGACTGTCTGCCCCCTGGTGGTCAGGCAATGTCATAGCGAGTTGTTGAGCAGCCTTAGCATATCATTAGCATATTATGTTTTGATTGTTCTGCCATTTGGTCTATTTGCATATTACTCTTTTATTATCTATACTAATAATAGAGAAATATGCAAATTATCCATTACAGCATCACATCATGACCGGATTAGCAGGCTGTGTTCCCACCCTCTGCTCAGGCAGCTGCAGAGGCCTGGGGTGGGATAGGATACGATCAATAGGAGGGGATAAGAAAGGAGAGGGAGAGGAAGGCAGGCCTGCATGCAGACAGGCCGAGAGGAGAAACAGAAATACAGAAAGGGAACAAGAAAAAGACTCAGGAATGGAAAAGGGAAGGAAACGCGGGGCTGCACGCGGGAGGGGTGGCAGGTGCGCCTGGCGAGGGGTGGTGGCCCCTGGCGTGGGCCATTGGCGGGGAGGCGCCCATGGGTCTGGGATGGAGTGGTGGACGTTCTGAGGCCTTCTGGGCAGAGGTGCTCTTGCTTCACGTTAAGAAGGGAGGGAGGGAGGGAAGAACTTTATAAAGGAGTCAGTAGAGAGCAGCGTTAAAGAAGGAAAGAGGATGTGTGAGTGAATTGTAGGAGCTATAATGAAAATCAAGTATAGTTGTGTACTGGGGACAGATTTTAAAAGTAGGAGTCAGAAAAGAAAAAAGATAAATGATAGTGAATAACTAGGCAGGTAGATGGATAGATATGAAAACAGTGGAAATAAGTAGAGAAGAATATATGGGAAAGGTAGGATGAGAGAGAAAGAGGGAGGGAAGAAAAGTTTTAAAGGGGAGCCGGTAGAGCTTTAAGGAGAGTGGGAAGAAGGGAGAAATGGGGGAGGGAGCAAAGCAGGTCCGAGGGAGGAAGTGAAGACAAAAATTAAGGTGGGAAGGGAGGAAAAGGGGAGGGAGAGGAGGGGTAAAGATAAAGAAAAGAAGGAATGTGGAGAGGGAGGGTAGGAGAAAGATGGGAGGAAGGATGATGGAACAGAAGTAGGAAATAAGGAGGAAAGAAAAGTTTATAAATGATGAGTCAGTAGGAAAAAGTGTTACATAAAAGAGAGAGAAAAATTGTGTGAGAGGGAGAAGCCAATAAGGAAGTCAAATACAATTGTGTGTGAAGGGGATAAGATTTTAAAAAAAGTTAATAGGGGTGACCAGGTCGGCAGGGGAGGGCAGTTAGGGGGATCAGGCAGGCAGGCAGAGTGGTTAGGGCAGGCAGGCAGGTGAGTGGTTAGGAGCCAGAGGTCCCAGGTTGCGAGAGGGATGTCCAACTGCCAGTTGGACATCCCCTGAGGGCTCCCAGATTGGAGAGAGTGCAGGTCAGGCTGAGGGAACCCCCTGCCCTGCCCCGTGCATACATTTCATGCACCACGCCTCTAGTATAGGATAATTTTGTTGTTAAACTCTTACACTCTTCTGCCTATTCTACAAAATATATTCTAGAAATGCTGGTTTAGAGGATCTCTGTTTCTATCTATGTCCTAATGCACGGCAGGTGTTTAGTGTGGACTCAGACTCGGGCCAGATTTCACAGATCCACGGCCGCTTTTAGTGCAACTGCTTCAGCCAAGGCCCTTGCATTTGGGGTGACGGCATTTCCATGCCTCAGCGGCATGTTGAACTCTGGGTCCCTCTAGTGGGCAACAGGCAACATTGTAAAGCCACGGATGGTTTGAACAAGTTGTGAAAGGAGGCTGGAGGATTTTATCTGATGGGTTTGGATTCTTTCCCATTTATTTAAATGGAAAGATGACACAAACTTCACTCACAGAGGAGCCCCCTCCCCCGCCTTTAAGAAGTCTATTTCCCGAGTGAGCCGTGTGTCCAGGCCTATGGTGCCCACAGCCCCTCCTTGAGTAGCCTGTCCCTTAGCATCTGCCCTGTGCTGGCCACACAAAGGACTTTTTTTATGAGCAAAGTGAGTCACTTATTTTTGTTTTTCTTAAATCTGAAGTGATTTTCTTGAGCCTCACAAGAAACGCTTCTCCCTGTACTTGTTACCCACTCCGTTCCAGAAACAAACCAAGGGACTGGAGACTCGGCCAAACCTCATGTCCAGCGAAAAGTTAAAATCAGATCACCCTAACGATTCCAAAACTAACTAAATCCAAAAGGAAAACTAAATAACTCCAGAGCCCAGCGTGCTGGGTGTTAGCTGTGATTTCGTAGCTGCGGGCCTACGCTTCTGTTCTCTGCTCTGTGGTTCTGGGCCACTCGCCATGCCTCCTTCACCAGCGAGCTGCTCCCTGAACGGTTCGGCCCCAGGGCAGACGGATCAGAGGCTAGAGGAGGAGAGGGGGACACACTCCTTCCTGGGTGCCTGGGTTCCCATCGGCATCCCCTGGCAACTGAGAGCCATGGTGGTTCCGCAGCTGCGGTCTGCCTTCCCCCAACACCTCCACACCAGCCTCATCGCTGCCCTTCAGAGGCAGCAGCGCCAGCCGGAGCACCCCTCCTCTGCACCCAGCTCCTGGGACATCTGTCCCATCCGGCAGTGCCTTCTCCTCAGAGGGGAACCCCAGCCTTGGGGCCACCTCCCATCCTTCCCTTTGTTCCCTCAGTCCTTGTGGGGAGAGCTGCTTCTTGCAGTTAGAATCTCCATAACATCTCATTATCACTGTTGTTTTTCTCTTAAAAATCACTACTAGTTGAATAATGATTCTTTATATTAAATTCTCTCTTAAAAGAACTGCTATGGTGTCTCTCTGTTGATTGGATCCTGACTGACAAATTCTAGAGAAAATAATTCTGAAAATAAAATGAGTAAAAATACAGAACAGAAAAAAATTAAAATGGCAAAGACATAGCTGAAAAGAAATAACTAAGAAAATGAAATAATTTAAAACAAAATAACTAAAAAAACCTAAATGACAAAAATGTAAAAGTAAAAAGCCCAGAACCCCACATAACTAAACAACTGTGAATGTAAGTCACTTTAAAACTAAATAACTAGGAGGAAACCCTAAAATAACTAAAAACATTTTACTCTAAAAAATATGTCAATCCCTAACTGGTTTGGCTCAGTGGATAGAGCGTCGGCCTGCGGACTGAAGGGTCCCAGGTTCGATTCTGGTCAAGGGCATGTACCTTGGCTGCGGCACATCCCCAGTAGGGAGTGTGCAGGAGGCAGCTGATCAATGTTTCTCTCTCATCGATGTTTCTAACTCTCTATCCCTCTCCCTTCCTCTCTGTAAAAAATCAATAAAATATATTAAAAAATATGTCAAATAACTAATTTGGAAATATAACTCTTAAAACGAAATAACTATAAGTAACTGAAAATGAGTAACTAAAAAACGAACCTTTAAAATAAAATCATTATCAACAGGTGACTTTAAAGCTATGACATTAAATAACTAAAACTAAAAACAAAAAAATAAATTAATTAAAAAACGAGCAAATCTAAACAGAAATATGCCCGAAGTTAACTTGTAACCAACCAATCCTCTGTGAATGGAAACAAGCCTGGAGCAAAGTAACCACAAGCATCACTCCCCCCCCCCCCCCGCCCCCCCCCCCCCCCCCCCCCCGCGGCCCAGGAACCCGAGGAGAAGAGGAGGCGGCAGGGGGGCGGGGGGTCTTCCGCCCCGTCGGGTGGAGCGGCTTAGGTCCTCCAGCTCAGAGGAGAGGCCTCAGCGGGCCCCGTCCCCCGATACCCGCACCCCCCCCCCCGCACCCCCACTCCAGGAGAAATTTGGCAACATCCGAAGGCATGTTTTTGATCGTCATAGCTTGGGTGAGTGGGAGCTACGGCCCGTGCGGGGAGAGGAGAGGCCAGGGCAGCTGCTACACACCCTACAGTGCACGGGCCAGTCCTCGCTGGGAACTGTCCGTCCCACGCGTCACAAGCGCGAACCCCGGGAAACCCTGGGCTGCGCCCTCCGGCGCGCGGAGCAGCACAGGTCTCCGCGGAGTCGGCACCGAGCCGCGCGCTCCTGCCGGCGCCCAGGCTCTCCGTGGGCGGGGCCCGGGCGGCTCCCGAGTCCCGGGGAAGGCGGCCCGGCGCCGGGCTAGGGAGGCGGGTCCGCGGGCTCCGAGCCCCTCCGCCGAGGGCGGCCTGGGGCGGCTCCGCTGAGCGAGGAGGCGCGGCTGTCTGGAAGGAGTGCCAGTTTTCTGGGGGTCCCCTCCCCCTCTCCCCCAGCAGCCCGCCCGCGCTGCTTCTGCCCAGACATTCGTCACCTCCCCGCAGGAGCGAGCCCCCCCCTCGACCCCCCGCGCTCGCCACAGTTGTGTTCATTGCCCTGAATTCCAAGAAGAAAGTCAGAGAAGCGCTGGCTGATGAGTCCGCGTACCCACCTTCCTTCCTCGTTCACACTCGCGTGTCCCTCTGATCATCGCCTCCCTTTTCTCCCTGGATGCGTTCTCCCGCGTCCACAGCAGACATGGGGGAACAGGTGTCATAACTGTCGTCCAACTGGAAAAGCCCCGAGAGCTGGAAGGGCGAGGGCAGGGGTGCACCCTCAGCGTCAGCTGGGGTGCCAGGCCAGGCCCACGCGCGGACTCCCCCTGGCAGAGCGCGTGCACCCCGGCTCCTCTTCCACCCTCGGCTCGCCCACCCCGGCTCGCCCACGGGGCCACTCAGGGTCCCAACAGGATCCCCCTCACTACGCCAGAAACCAGCGCGTTGCTAAGGAGCCGGCGCTGGGGGGCGCGCTGGGCTGGGAGGTCTGAGCGCCTCTGCAAGGGCAGTGGCCTCAGCTTCCCGGACTAGGCCGGTGCTCACAGAGTAGAATCAAGGAAAGCAGGGCGAGGGGGTGGGAGAGGAAGAGGGGGCCGGGGAAGCTGCTGAACAGGAATGAGGGAGACCGGGAAAGAGGCAGCAGGAAATAAATTACACCCAGAGCGCTGCTCTCCTTCTCCATTTCTTCTGCCCCTTCACCGTCTTCAAAGGTTTCCACGGAGATGCACGCCCCGCCGGGGCAGCCTGGGGGAAGAAGGGAAGCACTTGGGCGGGCTGTAGGGGAGAGGGTGGGAGAGGGTGGGAGAGGGTGGGAGTGCCCTGCTGCCAGGGAGGGGCAGCGCCTGTCCCAGCAGCCCATTCTCCCACCTGTAACTCCCACCCTCCCGGGGCGCACTGCTTTACTCTGGGGGGGGGGGGGAGAGGGAAGGGGGGGGTTCTGTGACCTCCAGGTTCCCCTTTCCAGCTCTGAATTGTGTGACTGTGACCTAGAAGTCGTGTCCACGCGCTGCTCATAGCCCCACCTCCTGTTCTCCCAGAAAAAAACGCGCTCACTCTTTCTGTGCTTGACTGCCTTTCCACCCGCTCCCTTTCTTGCTCTTATTTCTCTCCTGGGGTGACTGCCCATTTCCTTAGCATCCTCTGCCAGTGTCACTGCACTGCCCATGAGGACCAGGAGTACATCCTGCCGCTCTCTCCAATGAATGGGTTAATTAACCAACAGTCACCACTGTGCACCTGCTATGTGCCCAGGGCTGTGAGACGCTGTGGGGAACAGCAATTCCCACACTGAGGCTGCTGGCGCCTGGGGCTATGTCAGGACAACTGCACCAGGGCCTTAGCCCATTTTACAGATGAAGAAACCGAGATAAAAGAGGAATAATCACTTGGAGAAATTCCCTTGGCCCCTGAGCACTGCAGCTGGCCTCTACAGCATTCCTGCTCTGCTCCACATGCTCTCAGGCAGACTAAGGAGGAGCAGAAAGATCCCACGTGGCAGCCCCAGGCCAGGAAGCAGAGATCTGGAATCTGACAGCTGGAGAATTTCTGTTCAGTGAGAACTCAGAGGGAGGGGGTCACACACCAGGAGGGAGGTCGTTCTGGACAGAGTAATGGCCTTGAAGGGGAGCAGAAGGAGCTTGCAGCTTGGGGTGCACTGGAGGCTCATTATCTGAGGGAGCAGCCATGGTCATATGGGAGGTCCCCAACCTGCTACCCAGAGTCCCCCCAGAGCAGGCCAGTGGGGGCTGTGTGAGCAGCATGGGAGCTGCCGTCAGCCCCCTTCTGGAGGCCTCCAGAAACCCTGGTTTAATTCCTGGTCCCAGCACGGTAGGGGTGAGGCAGTTGAGGGTAAAATGAGAAACTGGTTCTGGGAGATGCCTCCCACCGTCATCCATATGTGACTCAGGGGCATCTGCTGTGACCCCCGAGAGGTGCCTCTTCAGGGCGATCATCCCACCCAGGATGCCTATGCCAGCAGCAGACCGTGAGAGAAGGAATGTTGGTCCTGCAGGAAGGCTGTAGCGGGGATGGGAGCAGCCAGGCCCTCAGCCACCCCCGGGTGACCCGAAGGGCTGCGTCTCCAGGGTCCAATGCTGGTTCCAGAGACCAGAAAGCCACCGGCTGGAAGGATGGGGGTGGGGGTTCTGGCCTCCAACAGCTGTAGAACCCCCACAGCCTGCAGAGGGCATCCCTGGAGGCAACTTGGGAACTGAAAGACCCGACAAGTTCCAGCTCCTTCTAAGTGCACCTGAAGGGAGATGCAAGTTTTACATCCCAACACAACGCACACACATACGTGCATTTATAAAGTCAAAACACAAGTTTATGGAACCATATTACTCTCACAATATGTGATGTCTTTCTTCTATTCAACGATTATTATTTTTCTTAAATATATTTTTTATTGACTTCAGAGAGGAACGGAGAGGGAGAGAGAGATAGAAACATCACTGATGAGAGAGAATCATTGATCGACTGCCTCCTGCACACCCCCTACTGGGGACCGAACCCACAACCCAGGCATGTGTCCTTGACCAGATTCAAACCTGGGACCCTTCAGTCCGCAGGCTGATGCTCTATCCACTGAGCCAAACCAGCTAGGGCTCAACAATTATTCTAATCTTTCCTATTCTGCCCTACTCTGGGAGATAGAGGAGGAAAGGGGCTGTGGGAGGGGGTGGGTCGCCCACAATCACCTCACAATACTTTTTGAGGGAGAGTTTCTTCTGAGACCAACTGCAGATGCTCTGCTTGTTCCCCCAGGTGTCTCCCCCAAGGGCCCTGGGCTCTGGGCAGCAGAGACAAAGCCCTATTCACCCAGTATCCTCCTGGGAGAAACCAGACTTGGCAGAACCTGGCAAACCTTGGAGAAAGTCCCTCCGTCAAAGCCCCTGGTTTTACAGGGAGGAAAGTGCAGCTCAGGGCTGCCGTTGCTGTACCTCTGTCACGTCCACATTTAATCCCTTCCTCCTGGGCTCCCTGGCCATGGGCTCTGTGGCAGGAAGAGTCTTCGGAACTAAGCCTTCGGTGCTGCGGAGGTGGCAGCACTGAGGGGACCCAGAGCCTCGGGCCCAGGGTCTCCGGGTCCCAGGCACGTGACTGAACAGGTGAGACCCCCACTGCCCAGTGGGGGGAGCAGGGGTTTGGAGTCAGACCTGGGAGCAATTCTGACTTTGCCAAGCGCTCACGACTGTGTGCTCACGGGTAAGCCACTTCGCTGAGCACCAATCAGCTCCTTGTCTCTAAAATGGGGTGATGGTTTCTGTTCTGCAGGGTCGGTGTGAGAACTAGCAAAAATGTTTACAAATGTCTGGCACGTCGTAGGAATTTAACAGATAACACTGTTATGATTATTGTTAACAGTAATTGCGATGATGCTACAGAGAAGGTCTCAGAACAGCACTCCAAGCGGGGGTTATTATTACTCACATTCGGGGGCGGTTTGTCTGCCATTGTCTTCATCCTCGTAAACATCTGGGGAGGAAACAAATTATAAAGGTAATAAATAAATGGCTTTAAAAGGAAACACAGAGCGCGCACACACACACGCACACACACCCCAGAAAACCCACTCCAAACATATAGGCCCTGGACAGACGTTCAATGTGAGTACAGCAATATTTTAAGTGATGGTTGCATTCTTAGAAAATGAGCCGAATGGTGCGTTGGCTCCAGTACCAGCCAAGGCCTGGCAGCATGTTGGGAAGATACTCTCCAGTTCATGTGCCAGAATGAGCGTAAAGCATCTTGGTGGAGAAGGGCGAGAAGGATGGGAAAGGTGGGCCATGAAGACTCACGCCGGTAAGGACTGGGTGGCTGCTCTTCCCTCAGCGGGCGATCTTTGCCGCACAGCGCACCTACCTCCGAACTGGTTTGGGGAACTCAGGTGGAGTTTTAGCACTTAATGTTTAGAATCCTACTCTTTTAGTTGCTTAAACTACTGAATGGAATTTGTTAACAAGTGAACCCATTAGTGAGTTTAAATGCTTTTGGCAAATTACCAACCTTGGTGATAAAACTATGGCTTTTCCCTTGCTGTCCACTAGATGGCGCAAAGGGACCACTGTAGCTCCAGTGAGTTCGGCGGCGGCTCCTACCCCACAGGGCAAACGATTTTTATTTTCTTTCAAACTCGCTTTTTCTCTATTCCTTACAATCTGCGATGGCTTTTTAAGGACCATCTCTATCACATAAGCTGACGTACATCATTTTCCCTTGGGGGATGGGGTGGTGGCGGTGGAGAGCCCAAGCCCCTGGAGGAACAAGTGTGGGGAACTAGTTGCGAAAGATGCTAACAAAATGCCTAAGTCATCTCATTTAATCCTCTCAGGAGGACTGTACAGCACTACCTCCGTTTTATAAAATAAATGATGAAAAGACCTGAAGCACAAAGAGGTTAAGTAATTCACCCAAAGAGATGGAGCTGGATTTGAGCTGGGTCTGTAAGCCTTCAGTGCCCGAACCCTTAACTGCTGTGCTGTGCTGCTCACCGAGCTCCTTCTTGGCCATCCAGGGGTTAACGCAGGGGTCACTTCCTGCCTAACCCATCCCAGGAGCTCTCCAGAGTTCACAAAGGAGCTCCCTCTAGGATCTTTCCATGGGTGCTAGGCTGGATGAATATCGTTTGCTTGGTGGCCCAGAGTGTAAACTTGGACATCTAGGCCAGTCTATGTCTGAAGCTTCCATTTCCTTTGCAAACCTGTCTTTGGCCCAAAGGAAGGGAATCACTCCTAGGCATTCAATCAATAGTTCTCAGATTTTACATATTCTTGTGGCCTCCTTCCCACCCTCCCTCCCTCCCACCTTCTTTCCCTTCCTTTCATGCATTTTCTGTTGCTCAAGTCTCTGCCAGCTTCCAGGGAAGTCTGAGCTGGCTGTCTTAGTCTTTCAGAGCTACTAAGAACTGGAGTCAAAGAAATGTTACAACTGGGAAACCACTTCTAGCTCAACAACTAGATCTCTCAAATGTCTGGGTTGGAGTAAGCCCATAGTGGGGTGGTAGTGGGGCGGGGGCGGGGGGGGGTGCGGGGAGGGGGGGGGAGACAAGCTGATGTGTCTAGTTGAGTCTAGTCAAAGCCTTGCCCATTTCCTCAGAGATTTGATGGGAATTTTTCAGTAAAACTAAAATACAAAGCTCCCCCTCCCCCCCAATGTGTATGGCTCCAATTTTTTTTTAAAATATGCATTTTTATAGACAAAATGTCTGAGGTGAAATATTTACAGTGGTTATCTAGGTTATGTCTGATTTGCATTTCTGTATATTTTAAACGTTTGATAATCTACATATATATTCTTTTTATAAGTAGGAAAGGAAACTTAAAATAGTTAAAACCAATTGGTCAAGCATCTAAAATAACCTGCAATCTCACCAGAAATGACTGTTTGCTAGAACTTATTTTCTTCATCATAAGAGTGCATGAAATAATTTTGAATAACAATAAGATAATAATAAAAATAATGAAAGTAACTACATTATCTAGATATGAAAGGAATTCCCACAGGTATCAGCAAACAACCCTTAAGTGCTACACTAGAGGGCTATAGGTATTAAAGCAGTTCTTGGCTCCACCAATACCCTGAGGGACCAGATAAGGGACCCACAATTAGGCCTGCACCCTGCAGGGGAGGGTGGAGCCAGGAGGGCTGTGACTTAAAAGGGGTTATAGACAGGCTCTTCCTCTGATACCTTTGGGGCAGAATGGTTATTCAAATGTTATGCATCCTTCAGTGGCCAAGGCTTTGCAAATCGGGGACAAAAACTGAATTCAGAATTCAGAATTTTCAGCACAATTCAAGCTAGTAAAATACTCCTACTTAATTCTCTTACGTTCACCAGTAGCACCAGGAATAGCATGTTCATCTGTTCTGTGACTGCTCCTCATGACGTTGCTTGGGTTCTCAGGAGAATTCCCACCTACTGCCTTCCCCCGCCCAGGCTTATTGCTCCTGGCAGGGGGAATCCTAGCACCACGTCCTCATGCCAGTAGACACCCGGGGGGAAATAATTGTACTGATCATCATGAGGGTGTCGGCTGTTCCTAGAGGAAGGTGTCTGGCATCTGGTGTCTGGTGACTCACCAGGACATTTCACAACCCTCTCATGTCATCAGTTGTAACTGTAAGTGGGCAAATGAAAGAGAACAATGGCCAGACAAGAGTCTGGGGCGCCCTCTACACACATCACTAGTAGAATTGCCAGAGAAGAAGGAGCGGGGGTGTAGAATTAGTGGGAGGGAGATGATGACTGAAAGACAGAACCCAAGGACCAACAGCAGCAGCAGGTGGGAGGCAGAGATTGAAGTAGGACTCTTACTCTGCCTCCTGGTGAAAATATCTTTCTTGGGAACCACTCCCTCTAGAGCAGCGGTTCTCAACCTGTGGGTCGCGACCCTTTTGGGGGTCGAATGACCCTTTCACAGGAGTCACCTAAGATCAGCGGAAAACACATATATAATTACATATTGTTTTTGTGATTAATCACTATGCTTTAATTATGTTCAATTTGTAACAATGAAAATACATCCTGCATATCAGATATTTACATTACGATTCATAACAGTAGCAAAATTACAGTTATGAAGTAGCAACGAAAATATAATTTTATGGTTGGGGGTCACGACAACATGAGGAACTGTATTAAAGGGTCGCAGCATTGGGAAGGTTGAGAACCACTGCTCTAGATCCACTGAGGCTAAGATTGCAGGGACAGGGAGGACAAATTCCCCATGTGGATATTCGACAGGAGTATGATAATGAATAAGGTCACAACTTATTTGACCTCTTGGCTCCCAGATTCATATATTCTGCCTCCTGGGGGCCTGGTGCCATTGGTTTAAGGTTAGCACCCCCACCCCGCAGGGTCATGCCCAATGCTGCTGCTCATCCTCGCTTTCCAAAGGCTACTCCATGGCTCTGTCAGGCTGGCCGCTTCTGAGCGGGGTGGTGTGTGGTAGGACTGGTGGGTCGATTCTGTGATGTATGCACATGATGAGTCTCTCCATCAAAGCAATGTTCTATGGTTGATCAGACACCACACAAGTCCCTACAGTGATGCTCACTGAGGCACTGTGGGCAGGAAAGCACACGTGTCAACCCCGCTCAGGATGAATCGCTGTACTTTCCAGCCTAGAACGGGTCTCATGAAATCAACTCTTGGGATGGTATCCAACTGGGGCTCAGCTTAGATCTCCGTGCTGGTGGTTGGACAGTCAACAGCGGAATTGCTACATCGGTCTGGATGGCAGGGAGCCCATGCTGCTGGACCCATGCCCAGCCTCCCATTCTGCTGCCAAGACTTCTCCACTTAGGAGCCCACGGTGCGGGCACTGGGTGCTGAGGGAGAAGCTGGCTGGCACTTGCTGGCCACGCCATCCAGTGCTGTTGGTTGTTTGGTACCTTTTCTGCAATGGATATTCTCTGGTGGGCATTCATGCATGACTCAAAGATCCTCACATTTTGAGCTTATGTCCATACGTCCATGGGTCTCTTCCCAGTCAGATCATGTTGTAATTTGATGTTAGCTATTGTTCTTCCCAGTCAGATCATGTTGTAATTCGATGTTAGCTATTGTTCTGAAAGAGGTCAGGAGTTTTCTGCATAATCTTGGGGGGCGAGGGGAGGAGAAGGGTCTATCTTCCATCAAGGGAGAGTGGGCCACATCTGCCAGCCCAGGGGAGCAGGAACATGTACCCACACTGCTCATCCCAAGTTTTGGGGCCCATGTCTTTCCTACCAGGGCCTGCCTTACCTGCTCATCTGTTGGCACCAGGAGCCCAATCTGGTCAGCAGCAGACTGGCCTTGGCTGGGAATTCATCCTTCTGTCATGTACTGTGCTTTAGGAGATAAGGGGCTGAACATGGGCAAAGAGGTCCTCACACTGTGCTTTTCAGTTGATGATTAATCTGAGCCTGTCACTCTATTCTGTGCACCAGCAGTGCTTAGCAATAGCAGCCCAATTCCACAGTCCTGACAGTTGATATTTCCCCCAAACTTCTCAGACACTGCACCAGCTGGCACATCCCTGTCCACCTACTTCCGATCCCAGGTCACCACAGGTGAAGGTCTTAGCAAATGGACTGCTGCAGCCGACCAGGAACCAGGGCTATCCATAGCACTCATGATGGGGTGGCCAGCAAGTAACCCAACACCAGAATCCCATCCTTTCTAGGACCTTGACTGGTGCTAACAGTCTTAGGTCAGGTTTCTCAGAAGCAGATTATGCAAGCAAGTTATAGAGAAAGGACTTCTACTAGTAGATAAAACTGTGAGGCAATGAGGGCAAAGACAGAGGAGGGAGGAAGCCAGTTACAGGTGTGGGTTCAGTTGACGTCTAACATGGCCTGATGCCCCGGGAAACCCTGGGGCAGGGATGGTACCACACATGTCCCATCTTGAGGCAGACGAACCAGTTTGTCATTGGCTGGTGCCAGTTATTGCTCTAGACGAGGTCTGGAAGGGAGGCGGGACACACCACTTACAGGAGGCCATCACCGCTGAGGAAGTGCCTGGTGACGGGGTTCTGGGGCAATTCTCAGAATGCCACAGCGGTGAGCTGTTAGCAGCTAACCGCACAGCAGCTGAACGGCGGGTGCCCCCGCCTGATAAAAAGAATTGGGCAAGGTGTCAACAGCCTCTACTGTACCACTGTGTGTGGGCTTTCTTTTTTTAAAGAAAAAAATTTAATAGATTCTAGTTTTAGGTTTACAGAAAATTTGAGCAGAAAGTACAGATAATTCCCATATAAACCATCTCCATTCTCTCCTCACACAGCTTCTCCTATATTAACATTTTGTGCCCAGCCCGTGTAGCTCAGTGGTTGAGCTTTGACCCATACACAAAGAGGTCACCGGTTCAATTCCCAGTCAGGGCACATGCCCGGGTTGCAGGCTCTATCCCCAATGGAAGGCATGCAGGAGGCAGTATGTTTCTATCTCTCTCTAAAAATCATTAAAAATACATTTAAAAAAAAACCATTTTGCATTAAGGTGATACATTTGTTACAATTGGTAAACCAATACTGATGCATGTTAACTGAAGTCCATAGCTTACATTAGGGTTTATTCTTTGTGCCTATAGCTATCGGTTATGACAAATGCATAGTGTCATGTGCTCATCATTATGTCATGTAAATAGTTTCGTTGCCCTAAAAATCTCCTTGCTCCATCTATCTACTCATGCCCGCAACCCCAAACACCTGGTAACCACTGATCTTTTCACTGTTTTTTATACTTTTGCCTTTTCCAGAATGTCATATAGATGAAATCATACAGTATATAGTCTTTAAAAACTGACTTCTTTTACTTAGCAATGTACATTTAAGTTTCCTTATGTCTTTGGTGACTTGATAGCTCATTTCTTTCCATTGCTGAATAATATCTCATTGTATTGCTCAATAATATCTCATTGTTTGCTACTCATTTGAGTAAATACCAAGGAGTGAGATGGTTGGACCATATGGCAAAACTGTCTTTAGCTTTTGTAAGACGCTGCCAAACTGACTGTACCATTTTGCATTCCCACCAGCAATGAATGAGAGTTCCTGTTGCTCCATATCCTCACCAGCGTTTGTGAATAACTTCAGTGAATGGTACTACTCTTCACAACATAACTGAGTTTTTTTGAGGTTTGGTCAATCTCCTGACGAGCTGATGGTTTTTATGAACCTAACCAGCGAAAGCATCACCAAAGCTCATGTTGACGTGATAGTCATCCCACTGTTATTTTTCTGTCTTCTGCACCCAGCCTGCTTTCCTAGCACTGAAAGTGTGTGCATGCATGTGTGCGCACACACAGCTACATGCAGACATATGGACACATCTGGACAAATCCACATCCTTATGTTTGGGATGAAGAAGTTTAACCCTATCAATTTGCTCATATCTGCAGATTGGTAGATTGTGCCCATGTTGGCCCTCTGTCCGCAAGCAAAGGGTCTTTAAAGGGCTCTTTAAGGGATTCTTGGCACATGGAAAAGAAGGAGCTAAATGCCTCAAGAACAAAACATACTCTATGACCAGGTAAGGCTGAGAGGCTCAATTTTCTAACAGTTTTTGATAATTGGAAGAGTCTCCTGTTACATAAATAACCTGTAGGTTGAGAATGGAATTCTGAGTATATACTTCACTCATCTGCGGGGGGTTTCCCCCCCCTCCCCCCAAAAGAGGAGTCCAATACCAGGGGTCCGTCTTCCTTCATTTCAAGGTTTTCAAAATAGAAAAGGAAGCTGGGATGTGGCTTGATCTGAGACAGGATTGAGGGATAAAGCCAATTATTTAGGAGATAAAAATATGATTTTACCTTTTTTTTTTTTTTTTAAAGTTTTCTCAAGCCAATACCAAGTATCCCTGGAAAACAAAACAAAAATTTCACACTGAGGCAGGATAGCGAGAAGCTAGGAAAATTCTTTGGCAAATGGAATGGGGAAACTGAGACAGATGGCTGAACAGACTGGTCAAGTAATTCACAGTCAGATAATAAATCGCAAGGTCTTATCTTCCCTAACCAAGGACACTTAGGAGCAAATGGTTTACACATTCCAGGCTGTGCTGGGACACACCTGCCTCAGTCCCTCTTCGGTGACATTGTTGTTGTTTTTTATACTCATCGGAGGATATGTTTATTGATTGTTTTCTCTTTTCAGAGAGAGAGGAAGGAAGAGAGAGGGAGGAGAGACATCGATGTGAGAGAGAAACATTGGTCTGTTGCTTCCCGTACACTCCCCAAGCTGGGATCGAACTGGCAACCTAGGTATATGCCCTGACTGGGAACCAAGCCTACAGTCTTTTAGATAGATGAACGACACTCCAACTAACCGAGCTACCCGCTGGGGCACTCAGTGACATTCTTAAGATGAAACTGACCAGAGAATGATCCTGACCCCTCTCTACGCTCATCTTGATGACTCAGCATATTGAAGGGCACACCTGGAAAGCTGTGAATATTCCACTGAGACCCTCCCCTGAGAACTCCCCTAAAATTCCTGCCTTTAGAAAACAGATTAAAACCCCTCACGATACAGGAGGCCAGTGCATGCTCTCCGTGAGCACCCCCGCTTCCCCCCCTTTTCTCAGGCCTGTACTTTTGCTTTCTTAAAAATACATATTTGTATTGATTTCAGAGAGGAACGGAGAGGGAGAGAGATTAAAACATCAATGATGGGAGAAAATCACTGACCGGCTGCCTCCCGCCTGCCCCCCTGAGCCCACAACCTGGGCATGTGCCCCTACTATGACCTTCTAGTTCATAGGCCAACGCTTAATCACTGAGCCTTGCAGCTAGGCCTCCACTGTCTTGCCTTTGCTTAGAGAACTGTCCATGAACACAGAACACTAGACAGAATGGCAATGCATTCCTCCTGTACTAGCTGGAGTGGGGCTGGTTCACCAGGTTCTTCTGGTCTCAAGGGCCTCCTTCATCCTCCTCCTTCACTTGAGTCTGAGACCTGCCCTGGCTGTATGACACCCAACAGGGGAATGGTCAAGGGACACCACTTGCTGGATGCTACAGTTAACATCTGACTGGCTGCAAGTCTTAAAGTGGGAGAATCCCCTTTTATCCTCTGAAGAGCTGTTTGGTTGGCTCACAATAGTTCCCTCTTTCTCCCTCCCCTGTCCTGAAATGCCAACTATTATAGTAACCTTTGGGGGTTAGATTAGCTCAACAAATAAACACTTACTGGACACTGGAGGTCAGAGATGGGTAAAATGTACTTTCAGCTAAATTTCCTCAGAGTAGTTTGCTAGCCTGATGTGATTATTCAGCACCTATACAAGGGCCAGGCCTTTGTATACTATGAGGCCTGAGGGAAGCTCAAACTAATAAGACAACTCCCATGCCCTAGAAGAAAAATTCATGTTCTGGTGGAGAGGGAAAAATAATCCACAACATCTATAATAATAAAAGCATAATATACTAATTTGACCAGACAGCCAAACGACCTTCCGGATGAAGCAGCAGTTAGGGGCGATCAGGCAGGCAGGCTGAGTGGTTAGGGGTGATCAGGCAGGCAGGCAGAGTGGTTAGGGTGATCAGGCAGGCAGGCGAGCAGTTAGGGGCAATGAGACAGGCAGGCAGAGGGGTTAGGGGAGATCAGGCAGGCGAGCGGTTAGGAACCAGTGGTACCGGATTGTGAGAGGGTGCAGGCCAGGAGGAGGGACCCACCCCTCTCCCCCATGCATGAATTTCGTGCACCAGGCCTCTAGCAAAATTATAACACAGCATGTTAAATTCTGTACTAGAGTGCTTCATAAGATACAGTGGATACAGAGGGGAGAGAGAGGGACTCAGCCGTCTCCTCACCCCTTCCCACCTCTGCATCTCTTTGTTTTAGGTCAGAGGTGCCTCCATTAGGGTCAGGCCAACTGAGCTTCTCCCCTGAACTGGATCACAGTTTTCAAGTTCATTTGATAAGTGTTTATGAAATGCCCGCTGCGTTCCTTGCATAGGGAGAGGAATTACAGATGAGAAAGTTTCTAAGTCGGCAGGAACACCAGCGAGAACTTAACCCCGAAAGATGTGTGAGTGGGTCTCCCTCCCAGGCAAGGAGAAATGAAGAGAGAAAGAGTGGTGATCAGGGGGTGAGGGAAGCTGGTATATTTGGTGACTCTGTAAACTAGGAGGCGGGGCAGCAGTAGAATTGGAAGTTCTCATTTGAAAGCTCAAGAGAACAGCCAGGAAAAAAGGGTAATTAAGGGATGTTTCAAAATGGCAGGTCTGAGCTCACCTGACAACACAGCAAGCAAGCATTAGGAAAGATGCCCCAGGCAGGCAGTGGGGTTGAAGAACTATCATGTGTGTTTTTTTAATTGAAAATCCCTTGTAATAAGTTAAGTGTTGAAAATATCAATAAAAGAAATCATGTAGTATTAATATGGACTATGTACAATATTTGACACTTTTTAAAAAGACCTCAGTACACACCTAGCGCTTGCTTCAAACTGCAGATTCCCTTGGCTTGAGATTTTAAAAAAACCAGCACTGTCAAATGTAATCCAATTTGATTTGGCTTTACATATGGATTCTATACACACATGTATACTTAGAGAGAATACAGTGGGGCCTTGACTTACGAGTTTAATTCCTTCCGTGACGGAGCTCGTAACTCAAATTACTCATATGTCAAATCAACAGTGAACGAGTGAGACACGTGATGCTGGGCTGATGTTGTGGCGTTCACTGTGACGTTCGCTGAGCCAACTAGCAGTGGGGTATCTGAAGCTGGCTCGTAACCCGAATTTTAGCTCGCAACTCAAAGCAAAAAATCGGCCGAGAGACGGCTCGTATCTCGAAAAACTCATTAGTCGGGACACTCGTAAGTCAAGGCCCCACTGTACCATAAGAACACATGAGAGTGTGTAGATCTGCCTTATTTTCCTAGCAATTCACAAACATTCCTGCAGTCCTGGCTGGTTTGACCCTGGCCTCCTCTTCTCCTTCGCTGTCCCTCCCACAGCATTCCCTGCGAGCCTTGATTCTGGGTCCCTCCCGCTTTCCACAGTTAGCGCCCTTAATGCTGAATTAAGGAATAAACTATGTACCCATTAAGTGCTCACTTTTTCCACCTGAGCCCAAATGTTTCTATCGCTCTCTCCCTCTCCCTCTCCCTTCCTCTCTGAAATCAATTATATATATTGATTTTCCTTTAAAAACTCCAGTGATCTGTTTTAAAGACTTATTAGAAAGCTACAGCCAATCAAGATAGTAATCAAGGTATTGCTGTCAAGATAGACAAGTAGATCCATGGAACCAAACAGAACATCCAGAAATAGGTGCACTGATACAAAGTCAGTTGGAGAAATGGTAATGGAACAACTGGCCTTAAGTAAGCAAAAACTGAACTTTAATCCACACTTCACACCATACACCAACAACACAACAAAACCTCAAAATGGATCAGAGACTTAAACGTAAATCTTAAACTATAAAACTTCTAAGAGAAAACATAGGAGAAAATCTTTGTGACCATTAGACAAAGATTTCTTAGGCACAACATCAAAAGTATGATCCACACATTTTTTAAAACTGGATTTCACCAAAATTAAATTTTTTGTTCTTCAAAAGGCACTCCTAAGAAAACAAAAAGATAAGCCACACACTGAAAAAATAATATTTGCAAAACAAATATCTACTAAGGACTTGTGTCTAAGAAATAAAAAAAAAATCCTCTCAAAACTCAATAATAAGAAAATAATGAGCAAAGATTCAAACAGACACTTCACCAAAGGAGATATTTGGATGGCAAAGAAGCACACAGAAAGATGCTCAGCCATTAGCCACTAGGAAAAAGCAAATTAAAACTCCAATGACAAACCACTACACATCTATCAGAAAGCTTAAAAAGACTGACAATACCAAGTGCTGATGAGGATGTGGGGAGCAAGTGAAACTCCCATACACTGCTGTGACAATATAAGGAAATAGTTTAGCAATTTCTTAGGAAGTTAAACATGTACCTGCCACATGGCCTAAGCATTTTACCTGAGAGAAATGAAAACATATGTTCACAAAAGATTTGTACCTGAATGTTCATAACAGCGTTATTCAAAATAGCTCCCCACAGTGGAAACAGACTCAATGTTCATTAACAGGTAAATGGATAAAGAAATTGGGGTATATCCAAATAAGGGTATGCTACACAGTAATGTACTATTGTTACACTAAACAGCATGAATGAATCTCAAAATAAGTATGCTGAGTGAAAGAAACCTTCCCAATAAAGCACATGTTATATGATTCTCTTTATGGAATTCTAGAAAATTCAAACTAATCTATAGTGACAGAAAAATCAGTGATCACCTGAAAAGCAGTGAGAGGTGAGAAAGGGGTAGGAGAAAGGTAATAAAAAAGAAGCATGAGTTTGGCCAGTGGTGCTCAGTGGTTGAGCATCAACCTATGAATCAGGAGGTCACAGTTTCAATTCCTGGTCAGGGCACATGCCTGGGTTGTGGGCTCAATCCCCAGTAGGGGGTGTGCAGGAGGCAGCCAATCTTTCTCATCTTTTATTATAAAGGATAGAGGCCTGGTGCATGGGTGGGGGCCGGCTGGTGAAGGGTGTCCTGGATCAGGGTGGGGGTCCTGCTAGGGTGCCTGGCCAGCCTGGGTGAGGGGCTGATGGCTGTTTGCAGGCTGGTCAAGCCCCCCAGTGGGAACCCTCACCCCATGGGGGTTTGGCCAGCCTGGGCGAGGAGCTGATGACTGTTTGCAGGCTGGCCACAGCCCCTTCAGGGTGGGGGGGTCCCGCTGGTGTGCCTGGCCAGCCTGGGTGAGGGGCTGAGGGCCATTTTCAGGCTGGCCACACCCCCTTCAGGGTGGGGGTCCCCACTGGGGTGCCTGGCCTGCTTGGATGAGGGGCTGAGGGCTGTTTTCAGGCTGGCCATGCCACGGGCTGGAAGTAGGTATCTGCTGGGATTTATTTATCCTATCTAATAAAAGAGAAACATGGTAATTAGCATACGACCGCTACCCTTCCCATTGGCTAATCAGGGCAATATGCAAATTAACTGCCAGCCAAGATGGCGGCCGGCAGCCAGGCAGCTTGAAACTAACATGAGGCTTACTTGCTTCAGTGACGGAGGAAACCAACGTTCCCTGCCTGCCTTGCTGGCCTCTGAGCCTGCAGTTTGAAACATTGTAACAAATATAGAAGCTAAACAAAACCCCAGAAACCTGCTTTCAGCCAGCCGGGATCTCAGAGCTGGAGTTATACATTGTTTCGATTATAGAACCCAAACAAACCAGATACCTGCTTTCAGCAGCAGAGGCCTCAGAGCTGGAGCCAGAGCTAAAGCTGGCCCAGAATAAGAAAAAAAGAAAAAAAGGGAGCAGTTGGGAGCTTCAGCCCTCAGTCCCTCACCCAGACTGGCCATGCACCCCAGTGGGGACCCCCACCCTGAAGGGTGTGTGACCAGCTCCAAACAGCCATCATCCCCTCACCCAGGCTGGCCAGGCACCCCAGTGGGGACCCCCACCCTGAAGGGTGTGTGACCAGCTGCAAACAGCCATCATCCCCTCACCCAGGCTGGCCAGGCACCCCAGTGGGGACCCCCACCCTGATCCAGGACACCCTTCAGGGCAAACCAGCAAGCCCCATCCATGCACCAGGCCTCTATCCTATATAGTAAAAGGGTAATATGCCTCCCAGCACCAGGATCAGCGGAGCCAAGAGGCCTCCCGGCACCGGGATCAGCGTGACAGGGGGTAGCGCCCAAACCCCCTGATCGCCCTGCGGCTCTGTGTGTGACGGGGGCAGGGCCACAACCTCCCTATCTACCCTGCTCTGTTCCTGACAGGGGAAGGCGCCCCAACCTCCTGATCAGCCCTGCTCTGTGCCTGATACAGGGGAGCTCCCCAACCCCCTGATTGCCCTGCAGCTCTGTGTGTGACAGGGTAGAGCTGCGGCGCCCCAACTCCCCTCCCCTCCACGGGCCCTGCTCTGTGTGTGACGGGGTAGAGCCATAACCTCCCCATCGGCCCTGCCCTGAGTGTGACAGTGGCGGCACCCCAACCCCCTAATTGGCCCTGCTCTTTGGGTGATAGAGGGTGGCGCCCCAACCCCCTGATCCGCCCTACTCTGTGTGTGACAGGGGGCGGTGCCCCAACTCCCCTATCGGCCCTACTCTGTGAGTGACAGGGGGGAGCTCCTCAACCCCCTGATCGACCCTGCTCTGTGCGTGACAGGGTAAGGAGCCCCAACCCCCCTGATGGGCCCTGCTCTGTGCGTGACGGGGGGAGCTCCCCAACCCCCTGATCGACCCTGCTCTGTGCATGACAGGGTAAGGAGGCCCAACCTCCCTGTTGGGCCCTGCTTTGTGCGTGACAGGGGGCAGTGCCCCAACCCCCTGATTGGCCCTGCTCTGTGCATGACAGGGGGTGGCGCCACAACCTCCCCATCTACCCTGCCTTGAGTGTGACAGGGGGCGGTGCCCCAACCCCCCAATCGGCCCTACCCTGAGCGTGACTGAGGGTGGCATTGCAACCTCCCAATCCACCCTGCTCTGTGCATGACAGGGGGTGGCGCCCCAACTCCCCAATCGGCCCTGCTCTGATCCTGACCAGGGGCTGCACCTAGGGATTGGGCCTGTCCTCTGCCACCCGGGAGCAGGCCTAAGCCAGCAGGTCGTTATCTCCTGAGGGGTCCCAGACTGCGAGAGGGCACAGGCCAGGCTGAGGGACCCCCCCTTCCCCCCAAGTGCACAAATTTTTGTGCACCGGGCCTCTAGTCTTCTATAATTGAAACTTTGTTGCCTTGGTCAGGCTCCCAGCTCCTCCTTGAGCGGAAGCCATGCCAGCTGGAAGCAGGTATCTGGGATTTATTTACCTTCTATAATTGAAACTTTGTAAGCCTGAGCAGAGCTCAGGGCCGGCAGGGCAGGCAGGAAGCTTGGCTTCCTCCATTGCCAGGGCAACTCAAGCTTCCTGCTCACTCCAGCTCTGTGCCGCCACCGTCTTTGTGACAGAGTGATGGTTAATTTGCATATTACTCTTTTATGAGATAGGATAATAAAAGGGTAAGATGCAAATTGACCCTAATGGCAGAACGACTGGGAACGACCAGTCACTATGATGCACACTGACCACCAGGGGGCAGATGCTCAATGCACAAGCTTCCCCCTGGTGGTCAGTGCGCTTCCACAAGGGGAGTGCCACTCAGCCATCAGCCAGCTCATGGCTGGCCAGTGCAGTGGTGGTGGCGGGAGCCTCTCCCACCTCCGTGGCCGCGCTAAGGATGTCCAACTAATGGGGGGAGTGCGGGCCTAGGCCGTTAGTCAGACATCCCCTGAGGGCTCCTGGGCTGCCAGAGGGATGTCTGACTGCCAAATAGGCCCTGATCCCCTGGGAGCGGGCCTAAGCAGGCAGGTGGACATCCTCCAAGGGGTCCCTGACTGCGAGAGGGAGCTGAGGGACCCCCCACCCTGAGTGCATGAATTTTCGTGCACTGGGCCTCTAGTACTTATATAAATTAAAATCGATTATGTACTTTTGTTACTATTTCCTGGCAGAGGCCTACAGTTTAAATCAAGGACTGGGTCACTTGGTTGTGAACCACCACGTGGTGGTTTTCCAGTCACACTTCTTAATCTATCTTTTCTACATGACGCACACTCGCCCTCGCTTCCTCCTGACCACTTGGCAATCACAGCAGACACAGAAAGGATATGAAATGGTTTCATTATAAATCTGAATCTAAGTCTCCGGAGACAAAGCTCATCTTCTCATATTTATATGATTTTCCTCACCAAGTGCAGAACAACACGGCCAGTATAAATGATAGGAAATAGATTTTTCCATATGAGATCCACATTTCTTAACCCCAGCAACATAACCTAAAGGAAATATTAAAACTCAATTGATGAAACTTGTGGATTGTTCTACAAAATATCCCTGCTGTAATGAGGGTATATTGAAAAAATAAAAAAGTGACAGGGTGAAGCCCACTCAAAGATGACTTTTAATTCTGAAAAGGACTACAGCAAGTGACATTTGTGAAAATGGTGCAAAAAAATATTATATTCTTCCAAAAACTCCCCATGAAAGCACGGAAAAAACTGGCGAAAGAAGCCAGAAACTGTATTTTCAGAACACTGGGAATTAAACAAGGCTGGCAGCATTCCGGGCAGCACTGATTTAAGAGAAATGGCTGCATTTCAGCATGAACGGTGAGCTGCGTGGTATTTTAGTTGCCCTGTCCCATTCTGCCCCCAACTCTTGGTGACAGCCTTGGACACCAAGGACCTGAAATCTGTCTTGAGCTTTAGCAATCATGAGGAGATGTAGCAGGATGATGAGGTTTAGCAATCATGATGAGGTTCAGCAATCTGGCCGTCACCGGAGGGGCAGCACAGGATGGTAGCTCCTTCAGAGTCTCATCCCAGAGCGCCGTCATTATTCATTTGTCTGGGGGTTCCTTGCAATACCCTCATTGCAAATTTGTTTTATCAGGTCCGATTCAAAGCTTGGCCAGTGTAAAAAGCCTTTCCCCAGGGGCATTTATAGAAAATGAGTGGAGGCAATTGATTAACTTCCTCAAAAGTTAACACAGAGTTACCATATGGCCCTGCATATATACCCCAGGGAATTGATGACATAGGATCACACAAAAACTTGTACACAAGTTTCCATAGCAGCATTACGCACAATATCCAAAAAGTGAAAACAACTCAACTATCCGTCAACAGGTGAATGGATAAACAAATATGGTATGTCCATCCAATACACTATTATTCACCTGTGAAAAAAAGTGAAGCACTTATTCATGCTACAACAGGGATGGACGCTGAGAAAATCAGGCTGAATGAAACTGGACAGAAAGTGCCACATTTTATGATTCCATTTATATAAAATGTCCAGAATAAAAATGTACATAGAGACAGGAGGTAAATCAGTGGTTGTCAGGGGCTGGCGGGAGGAGATGGGAAACCGGTGTTAATGGTACGTGGTTTTATGGGGAGGTGGGGGGAGGGGGGAGGGTGACAATATTCTGGAATTTGTCACGCGGCGATGGTTGCACAACCTCATGAATAGACTAAACCCCAATGATTTGTACACTTTAAGAGAGTGAATTGTATATTAATTATATTTCAATTTTTTTTAAAAAAAGTAGTACAGCTTCTGAAAGTCGTATTGGCCATTTAAATTTCCATGAAAATTTTCTGGGGTGGCTTTGAGCTATTGGGTTGAGAAAGTTCACCTTGGCAATTACGTATGTGGGAGAACACAACTACAAGGGCTACGCACACACACACCACACACACACACACACACACACACACACACACACACAACCACAAAAAATGCATACCATCTAAAGCAAGCCCTTTACCTTCCAGGTACTCAAAAGTGTGGCCACAGTTATTTTCCTGGCAAACCATTTTCTTTAACACTATCTCCAATCTGCACACCCGCCACAAGGTTGGACACAGTATAACTCTCCAGACTGAAGCCAGCAAGGGTAACCCTACCTTTATTATTGTTTCGTTGTTCCATCAATAATTTACTTATTTCCGAAAACCAACAATCTCTGATTTCCTTGGAAGCTGCCTGCAATTACAGATAAGAAAACACTGTGAGTATCAGACCAGCTGGAGGATGAATTGCACAGGGCTTTCATCCTCTGGGGGACCGTAGGAACAATGAGATAGAAAACACGTGTCCAGCCACGGGCACCCCTCTGGGGAAGCCCCGAGCTTTACCTGCAGGATGTATTTCTCAAGTCCATTTCGGTCGACAAGTTCAAACTTTCTGTTGCCCCCCCTTTCAAGTTGGTGAATTGAAAGTGTCGTCCACTGTTACAAAGAAAGAAGAAACATGTCCAAACCATCGTTTTCTGATTTCAGAATGGTCACTGTCAGCTACCCTAATCCTTTCTACCCCTGATGTCTCTCTTCTGCCATCTTCCTTCCAAGTGTTTTGCTGTCTTCTCCTAACGGCTCCAAGGAGCATAAAACACAGTCTGGCACAGAGCCATCTGCCTCGTCTGTTTCAGAGGATAACAGACTATATCTTCCTATCAGTAGAGCTGTAGCCGCAACCTTTAAGCAAAGATCATCTCTTCCGTAACACAGGCTCTACTCACCAAGTCTCTCACTCCTGTGCCCGGAGGAAATAGGCCCCTTCCCTCTCCTTAGCACGAAATCCCCTCTCCTCCAGCTCTGCCCTGTCTGCCGACAGCCCCGACTCTGGAGTGAGACGTGGGCGTGGATTCTCGCTCTGTTGTGTGGCATTCGGCCAGTGAGCCCCACCTCTCTGTGCTGCAGCTTCCTGTCTGTAACATCAGATCACTGTGTTTCTCTCCCTAGGCTGTGCAGACGCCCGGGGGGGGGGGGGGGGCAGGAGCCCTTTACCTTCACAGACTTCTTAAAGCTGTAATGAGGGGCCGGGCCCTGGTCACTGGGCTCCATCCGTATCTTGCAGAACACGATCCCCCTTTCAAACAGATAGAGCTGCCTCTGGCTGGGCTTAAAGCGGATGAAACCCGCCACCTTGGAGCGCTCCTTGTGCACCGTCCAGACGCTGAATGCGCCCTGCCTCCGCAGCCTGCCCAGTTCTCCGATGTCCTCCTTTAAGGATCACAGACACACACAAAGCGGAGCTGCTCAATGACTCGCCAGGGAAAGAACCCTGAGGGGTCTGTTTTCCAAGGAGAAATCGTGCTTATTCGAGGGCCACGATCTTCGAAGTGCCCCCCAGGCTAACCCGCCGCTAAATCAAAACGGCACCCTTGTAAGCTTCACTGAGCAGGGCGACACCCCTCAGTTACGTCAGGAAATAGCTCAGCCGCGCGAGGGAATACACAGACAGCACGTGGGCAATACTGGAACTAAAGAGACTGGGACTCTGATGTTTTGTCTTGTAATTCAGTGTAGCTGGCAGAATTCCATGTCCTCGTCTTTGTTTCTGAGCCACGACGCTACTTAACAAGGGCAAGAGACTAACATGGGAATTGTGCTCAGAAGAGACAACATGTTTTGCTGCATCGTGGATCTCGGGTAACCCACGTGCCCCATCTGCTTCATGTCTATGAGAACCTGGGATCATGAGATTTGTTCTGAAAGGAGAAAGCTTAATACGACCGAAAGCAGGGGTGGGAGCCTTTTCTCTCCCAAGGGCCAGTTGGGTATTTATAACATCATTCGTGGGCCATACAAAATTACCAGCTTAAAAATTAGCCTGCTATCTTTGGTCAGACATTTAATTAGCTCAGCCCTAATGCCTTGGCGGGGCCAGACCGAATGATTTCTCAGGCCGTATATGGCCCGTGGGCTGGGCTTTCCCCACCCCTGCAGACAGAAAATAACTGAGGAAATTAGGGCAAAAAAATTTTAAAAGATGAAAAGGTTATACATAAAACCCACGCAATAAAGCCATGTACCCTTGCTGCAGACTCAGCTCTGACCTCCCAGCGGACAGCACAGAGGGAAGCACAGCGAGTTATACGAATCATTATGTCCCAAGACATACCCAAACCAGTTGTTCAGGAAACGCATGGATTCCTGTTAATGAGACGTGAGAGAAATTTCTCCCATAAGTCCTCATACAGGGTCACTGAGTCAAATGCTGAGCACACCCTCAAACACATCCCAGAATAGATGGATGAATGGATTTTAGGTAAAGCGCTTTCTAAGGACACATCTGGCGAAGGTGGAACATCACTTCACAGGCACAGCTGTAAAAGCAATTCTAAAAGAGGCCAGAACAATGGAGGTGTGAACAAGCCCAGGTGTGCTCTCTCTAATGACCTGTCGAGGGCAGGGCCATGTGAGTGAGGTGTCTGCCAAGGCCATGGCCAAAGAAGCCGCCGTGGACAGCGATGCTTCTGTCCTTACTCACCCCTGCACTTTCTTCCTCACCCCACCTGCAGCCACAGCCGTTTGCATGTTGGGAGGCAACCAATCAAAGGATGTGAGGCCAGTGAGGTGCCAGCCCCTGAACACAGGGGCCTCATGTGAAAAAGATGCCAGACAGTCAACCTGACCCTTGTCTCGGCTGAAGAGACCTGAGGAGGAGGCAGTGAGCAGCAGGGATTGCCGCTGTGAGATGCTCTATCAGAGGGCGGGTGGTAGAATGAATGATAAGGAAGCAGAGCATGAAGATGAGTCACTGGAAACTATGAGGAAGAAAAAAAGACGTGGACAGACCCAGTCGCTGCCCGGTGAGAGGAGAGGCAGAGCACATAGGTGAGAACCCCAACTCCCTTCCAGGCCAAGGCCCCAGGACTGATGGGGAGCCTGCAGTTGCCCAGGTCCCACCTCTGGGAGCTCGGCGCTGCCACTGTCCCGACTCTACCTGAGGTTCTCAGTCAACTTTTCCAGTGAGCCCATCATCACGGGGAGTCACTGGGGCCGATTGCTGGGTGTGAGTCTGGCTGAAATGGACGAGCTGTATATCCTCCAGGTCATCTTGCAAAAACTTTGTCAGAACCATGCCCCTGACAGGATTAAACAGTCAGGATGCCTGTCTGTGTGGAGGCCACCACTGCCAAGGGGAACAGGGAAGGAGATTCCTCAGAGAGGGACCAAGGATGACCGGGCCATCTTTTCAACCATGTATATCCTTTCTTTCCAATCAGACTGTAGTCTGGTCCCAAAGCCAGAGACCACATGCACAACCTCTCACAGATATTGGTCCCTTAGAAAGTATTAAATCATTTATTGGCATTTAGTGAGGGGTGGGGGAGGGCACATGACGCTGAGTGCTCAGCACTACGACGAGGGAGTTAATGCAGTGAATAGCATCTCCTCCAAAACTCATGTCCCCCTGGGACCTCAGAACGTGACAGTATTGAAAATAGGATCTCAGATGTAATTAGTTAAAATTTGGTCATACTGGATTAGGGTCGACCCTAACCTAAAGGCTGATGTCCTTCCTTATGAGAAGAAGAAATAGAGACACGGAGACGCACACATATAGAAGACAGTCATGTGAAGACAGGGACAGGAATTGGAGTGATGTCGCTGAAAGCCAAGGAATGCCACGCATTGCCAGAAACAGGAGCAAGGAGGAAGAGCCTTCAGAGAGAACGTAGCTGTGCAATACCTTGATTCTGGATTTCTAACTCCCAGCACTGTGAGAAAATAAATGTCTGTGGTTTTAAGCCACCCGATATGTGGCGTGTTGTCATGGCAGCTCCAGGAAATGAATTACCCCCAACCAGTTTTTCCCACCAGTGACGTAATGGTGTGGCCCTCACTTTGGTGAGTTGACGAATCTGATGGATCTGAACTCAGAGATAGACTAGGGGCTACCCTCCACTCAAATGAGCAAGTCAGCAGTCCTCCTCCGTATGGGAAATGATGGCAAAGATAAACTAGTAAACGCTACCATTTTCATGTGTGGACAGTTTGTAGGTAAGAGCTCTGATATAAGAATTTCACATGTGACCACATGGGCCAAAAGAAGAATCTGGCTGCGAGAGAATCTAGGGAAGCTAGCCTCCAGAAAGAGACGGGGTGCCTAGGTGTTCACTCTTGGCTGTGACAGAGCTATATACGCTTCTTGCACAAAGAAGCAGGAAACATCTGGATAAGTGAATCAGCACAAAGCCTGGTCCAGAAATGAAAAGCAGAAACTGTGGGACAGAGAAGCTCAGATTACAATCACCAGAAGCAAAGGGGTTCCTTCCTTCCCAGTCTGATCAAGGACCCAAACAAGTCACCCCTGGGGCCCTGTATTCAGCACCTACCAGGCACCAAGCAAGGTGCTAGGTGCCTTAAACATGATTTAATCTTCAATGACTCCACTTAGCGGTGTCGTGAGGGTGGGAAGATAGGCAAGGCAATTCCATTGAGTCCTTAAGATTGTTTACTCAGCCTTATTTCTGTAGCCAACATATGGTAAGGAAGTGGAAAGTATCATAGAAACAAAATACCTGGGCCTAGCCCACAATAAACTTGCAATAAAAATACTCCCTTTAATAAATTATAAACTTTGTTCCAGAAAATTAAAATGTTTTATTCAACCTTTACTATTCAACTTTGAAACTTGTTCCTGGCGAGTCAGGATTTAAAAGGACTCGAAATGTTCTTCTATTTTATACATTGGATTGAAGAGGGGAAACTTTTTCTTTTGGCAAATAGAGGGAAGTAAATTAAATCTCAGTGTTCCATAAAACAACCTTTCTTTAAAAAATAATTTTAAAAAAGTTTTTGTGATTCAATTAAACCAAGAATTGAGTATACACAAAGAGAAAATGTAACTCTCAGAAGGGATTTTTTTTTTTCTAGTTGCTTTAATTATGAAGTCACCCACTCAAGTTCAATTCCTTTCCTTTACAAAACCAGGTTAATATTGGGTGTCAAGTAGAGAAACTAAGAGGTTAGGCTGGATTTATTCACCCGTATAACACATGATGGCAAACACCTTGTGATCAAGTTCCACAAAGCTGAGGCCAGGACTCTCAGTTTCATTGGATCTGAGTTAGCAGTAGGTGAGTTGTTAGTAAACTCTAAACAGAACCAGATGAAGAATATGTGGAGAGGGTGGTACCCTGGCGAGGGAGTGAAGAGATCCAAGACACGGTGCAAGCTGATGACCGTGTGATCTTCGGCGAGTTAACTCTTCTTTCCATGGATCTGTTGCTGAAGCAGAAAGTTGAAAATCCCAATGCCTGCTCTATCATTCGGTAGAATTACACAAAACCGTCACGATAAATGAGCCAATGTACGAGGTGTAAAGCAAGTTAGCCTCAGCAAAAAAAGAAACCACAGAGTGTACTATGTTAAAGGTGCCATTCTGAGGACACATGGGGGCAAAAAGATGTTTTGCACTTGCTGTAAAATCTCCAAAATTCTATAAACTGGTTCACCTGATTTGCACACAAGCCGTTTGGAGGACAATTAAAGTAGATTGCAATCTACGCACATTTCATTCATGCTTTTCTCATAGCTTCCTCCTCTCATGTTACTTATAGTAAGAGGAACAGCTGGGGGTTTCCTGCCCGGTGCAACATTCATTTGATTCAGGCAAATATGGGTATTTCATAGGGGCGGCTGACACATGTTCAGAGATAAAAAGCAAACAACAGACAGATGTCCCCAAATGATTAAACAACTTGCTTCTTTGACTTTAGCTGAAGAAGGAAAAATTAATGCCAAGGAAATCACCCCGTGTGGTTCAGGAGTAGCCGCCTGAGTCTGGCGTCAGCAGTAAACAGAGTGCGCGGGAGTCCCAGGGACCGAAACAGCATCCCTGCCTGGGTCACGGCAAACCCAGGGGCTGTTTCTGAAATGCTGGCCAGAGAAATACCAGGAAGGAAGGAAAAGAATCACAGTTTTTGCCCCTACTTAATCTGCATGGTTTGATTTATGACAAGGAATGATAAGAAAGGTCATTTCATCTGCCCAGACCCCAATAAAAACAGGTAAAAATAAACAGGGGGGAAAAAAAAAAAAAAGAAGGAACGTATCTGAAATGCAGAATGCTTGGTCCCTGTGCAGTAAGCGTAGCCTCCCAAAGAGGTCCAGGCCCTAATCCCGGGAGCCTGAGAGGAGGTCAGGAAACATGCCGAATGTTTCAGATGGAATCAGAGTTGTTCGTCAGCTCACATTGAGATGGAGAGATTATCATGGACTACCTGGGTGGGTCTGATGGAATCACAGAGTCTTTAAAAAGTCAAAGAGAAGCAGAAGGAAGGGTCGGAGGGATGCAATCAATGTGAGAACTCAACGAATGCGATGTTGCTGCTTTGAAGTGAGGCAGTGGCCATGAGCCAAGAAACACGGGTGATTTTTGTTGTTGCTGTTTTTTAAGATGGAAAAGACAAGGAACAGATTCTCTCCTAGAGTCTCCTAAAAGGAAGGCAGACACGTTGATTTTGGCCCCTGGTGAGAGGTTGTAGTTCTGCCCCGTGGACCTATAAGCTAAGAAACCGGTGCTGTTCTAAGCCACCAGACTCGTGGTGATTTGTCACTGACAATGATAGAAAACTAATATTCCTGAGCTAAAATCTAGAGTACTTCACAGTGACTGTGAATATTAGTTATGTT